>NC_056576.1:37210570-37259305 GCF_018340385.1 Cyprinus carpio
GATCATGCAATGCATTATAAGGTGCATTACAAGGCACTATTAATGCATCAAAATACTTTTATAATACATTTTATATACAAAAAGGCTTCAGGTAAAGTGTTATTTATCAAATTATTATTTACCAGCTTTAAATATTATGCAGTTTTCATCAAACCTTTCAAATCGCTTTCAGAAGTTTATGCTCTGTGAATTCAGATTAATTTTACTTGGAGTTTACTTTATAACTTATTATTACCCAGGGGGAAACTATCTGGCTTCTGCAGTTTAATCATTGACTTTGTTTTAAAATTTGACTGCTGTGAGAGCGGAGTTTATCATTATGACGGCATCATTTTATATTCATCAGCTGATGGCGCGTTATTAATATTTCAGTCACGCGCTGCATGAGATATTTGACAGAACCTCGTTAACAGCTTCCTGTAACCTTTCATATCTGCACACGAGGATTCAATGCTCAGCATAAACTGGTAGACATATCAGCTGAGAAAGACTCTGATACAGAAACCGCACATTTCCATCAGAAAGGGAAAGTGTGAGCGTGCACCAGGAGAAGCAGCCACGGAAAGCTCTAAGCGCAGATAACGTACCCAGATCCCGCCGAGGCCGGTGCGAGTGGTCTGTGTTTGAATGCCTCTCAGGAACGGCAGGTGAAAGTACTTGGAGAAGACCAGCAGCAGCATTCCCTGCATCCTCTGAGATGTGACCTACACACACACACACACACACACACACACACACATATGAGTCCACAGGAGATTACAGGAATGATTTTTATCAGTTTTACTGGTATCCACTGTATGAAGAATTTTTGGGAATTATTTGTCACAGTTTACTTTATTTTGCTATACTCACTTACATAAATCAACTACAGTGTCCTGCACCCACTAGTAAGAAAATATCAAAAATTATATCTGGTGTCTGAATAATTTTTGGTTTGACTGTATTTCCTGCATCCAGTTAATTTACACACAGCCTGAGAACCTATCGCTTGCTCTCTGATTCAGAGGAAGAAAGAAAAGTAAAACCATTAGAGAAACTGTTTTTATTAATTGAAATAAAGAAGAAATAAAGTATGAATATTAGCATAAGAACAAACTTAAAAAATGTACAAGTTGTAAATGTTGCATTGGCAACTAACTGAAATAAAATAAGTTTAAGTTTAAGCACTAAAATTACTAAAACTAAAACTTAAATAAAAAATAAAGCTAAATAGAAATATAAAAATAAAACAGCAACAAGCAGAAAAAAAGACAATAAAAAATAAAAAGAAGCTAACTCAAATTATTGATAATCAGAAGTTATTCTACAATCAGGTTATTATAGTCAACTAAAACTAAAA
This sequence comes from Cyprinus carpio, assembly GCF_018340385.1. Lineage (NCBI taxonomy): Eukaryota > Metazoa > Chordata > Actinopteri > Cypriniformes > Cyprinidae > Cyprinus > Cyprinus carpio. The sequence continues at coordinate 37,211,910 of NC_056576.1, forward strand.
CCATAAAAATATATATATATTACTTGATACAAAATAAATGTTAACTGAATTAAAATAAAAAAACTTAAACTAATTGCCAAGGCAACATTTCTCATTGTTGTTTACTTTACTTTACCTTGAAGTGCTAAAATAACCCAAAATAAATAAACTAAAACTATTTCATAAAAACCTATACATATACACTTAACAATATATAAAACAAAAAAACTGACAAAAATGACAAACATTAACAAAAGCTGTAATACTGTATCTGTAATTACCAGTGTGATTAAGCAGAAGTGATTTCAATTATGACACACACACACACACACACAAAGCAATATATATATATATTGCTTTGTGTGTGTGTGTATATATACATATAGACACACAGTTGGTATAGAAAAGAATCACATTTTGTTGCTTTGCAGCCTGAAATAAAGATGAACAGAGTTTTTGTTTTATCCAGCTCTATTTACTCAGGGCTACTTATAACATCCAATGAAAGATAAAACACACACGTCAGAATTATTTTTAAAAAAACACAGAATCAATTTTTGCTTTAATTCCAGCCCAACATCTAGACTTATTCTTTTCTATACAATTGTATATCAAACACTAAATACTGCATGCAACATGATGTGTAGTATGCCACATTGTTTTTATATGCCATTATTTTTCCACAAAGAAAATAAAGCTGGATAAAATAAGGTAGGAGTCTGGAAACATGAGCCAAAGACCAGCAAAGAGATTTTCATCCTCAGCCACTCAGTCACTCTTACATAATGTGACCCCGAGGCTCTAATGACAACTTTATGGATGTGTGTGTGTGTGTGTGTGTGTGTGTGTGTGTGTGTGTGTGTGTGTGTGTGTGTGTGTGTGTGTGTGTGTGTGTGTGTGTGTGTGTGTGTTTTAAGGGAACATTACTGACCAGTACATATCCAAAGGGGCTGAGAGCGTCCATGCAGACCTCGCTCCACTGGTCAGTGAAAAGAACATCTTTCAGTCTTTTGTTGATCATAGAGTTCACTTCCTGTAAGCTGAGAGAGGGAGCAAGAAAATACAGACAGGAGAAGCTGAAATTAAAGGACAGAAAAGTTCAGAAAGGAGAGGTAGAACAGAGCTCAGGGCAGGCGGTAGATTGTTCTGTATCTCTAGTGTGCTAATCTAGGTCATGTGCTAGATTATGACCTTCACGTTACAGCATTCTAACATACTAACCTCATCTCTTCTGATGAACACTTGTTCTACACAGAATTATGGGTATTACTGTCATGTCTTTGCTCCAGGGTGTGGATCTGAGATTCAGCTGATGTCATTAATAGGACACTGAACAGTTCATAAAGTTGCATGATCTGATAAGCTGCTGTTATTAAAGTTAAAATATTGTGCTTTTCTAAAATGAATCATGCAAATTCAAATCTGTTACATGAAGTATTCTCAACCACATACTTAGTAAGATTTTGTCTCTTTTTAAAGAAATGAATACTTTTATTTAGCAAGGATGCATTAAATTGATCAAAAGTGACATTCAATTATTTTATAATATGTGACCCCAGACCACAAAACCAGTCATAAGGGTCAATTTCTCGAAACTGAGATGTATACATCATCTGAAAGCTGAATAAATAATATTTCCATTGATGTGTGGTTTGTTAGGAGGACAATATTTGGCTGAGACACAACTATTTGAAAATCTGGAATCTGAGGGTGCAAAAAAATCTAAATATTGAGAAAATCTTCTTTAAATTGTCCAAATGAATTCTTAGCAATACATATTACTAATCAGAAATTTAGTTTTGATATATTTACAGTAGAAATTTTACAAAATATCTTCATGGAACATGATCTTTACTTAATATTCAAATGATTCTTGGCATATAAGGAAAATTGATCATTTTGACCCATACAATATATTTTTGGCTATTGTTACAAATATACCCCAGAGACTTAAAACTGCTTTTGTGCTCCAGGGTCACATATTACAAAAGATTTCTATTTCACATAAATACTGTTTTTTTTTTTATTATTATTTTACTTTCATCACAGAATCTTGTAACAGAGCTGTAAATCAGCAAATCAGCATATTAGAATGATTTCTGAAGATCATGTGACACTGAAGACTGGAGTAATGATGCTGAAAATACAGTTTAGTAAATACTAAATAGCAAAACATTTTACAATATATTAACATAAAAAAACAGCTACTCTGAACTGTAATACTATTTCAAAATATGACTATTTTTACTGTGTTTTTGATCCAATAAATGCAGCCTTAAAGAGCATAAGAGACTTCTTTCAAAAACATCTTACAGACCCCAAACTTCTGAATGGAAGTGTAGATCAATCATAACTTTCTTCATTTGTATTTCATCACGGTTACACTGACCTTGCCAAACTCAAGAAAGTCACAGTGATTCTTGGTATTTTAAAAAGAAATACTAACATGTTGTGTGGTGCACTGAAATCGTTAATTAATGCCATTATTGTCCATTTAAACACTGAACTTCAACCCTGTGATATCCAACCGAAAACTATTAGTAACAGGATTGAATGAAAACCATACCTTTTGACTACTAATATGAATACTGGTGGAGTGTAACGCCATATGGAGGCACGGAAAAATATAATTTCTTAAAAATTCAACAGTAGCCTTTGAATTTAATAAAAACATTTTACTCAAATCAAGTACATTAGAAATGCACCTGTGATCATTTTACAATTTTCATTTAGAAAAGCAACGGCTCTCAATGGAAATCTCACCCTATAATATACATGTCTGTGTTCCCATCGCCAACATTCAGCCCCAGTAAGGAAGTGATGTCGTCAGGAGGCATGGCCGAGCCCACGTTCCACGTGATAATGTGCACCCTGTTGGCAGAACGAGACATTAGAGAACAGCGGTTGAATTTGCTCAAGAACAGCGATCATCTTGAGTTACGTGTTCACACTGACAGACACCAAGTCTCTGCTGCTGGTTGCTAGAAGGCACAGTATCCAGCAGCTTTAGTATGCAACTGTACAAAGGCAAATGTGAGTGTTTTCTCTTGTAAATGTTGGATATCTTTTAATCGGGACACTGAAAGACTGTTGACGCTGACAGATTGTGGGTTTGGCCTAGAATTCATCTGTTCAATTAACAAACAGCATGCAAAGATGGTGTGCAAACAAGTAGCCTTGCGGCATATTCGTGAATAAACAAGTTAAAGAAATGAAAGGGGAGTGAGAACATCATCAGGGCAATTACACACAACACTGCACAGTCACAAAAAGCAACCTAGTTTTGTCGTGTCACATCACATCACTTCTTTGCAGTTAAATATATTAGTAAATCATCTCACTGAAAACCCAAACAATGTTAGGAATATATAAATATTCAGTATATTTTTCAATAATTCCACCAGCATCCCTACACTATTTAGACTCCACCTTTATTTTAAAGAGACTGAATTCATTTTAAAATATACATCTATTTAAAAATAATAGTTCACCCCAAAAAAGGATTAACTCATCCTCAGGACATCCAAGATATACATTAACTGATGGACTGGAGTGCTGTGGATTACTTGTGGATTATTGTGATGTTTTTATCAGCTGTTTGGACTCTCATTCTGACGGCACCCATTCACTGCAGAACATCCATTGCTGAGACACTGATGCAATGCTACATTTCTACAAACCTGATGAAGAAACAAACTCATCCTAATCTTGAATAGCCTGAGGGTCAGTACATTTTCAGCAAACTTTCATTTTTGGGTGAATTATTCCTTTTATCTGTTTATATTCCTAAATCTCAAAAGGTTAATAAGTGTGTGAGAGTATATGTGCTTCAGATCTAATCTTGCCTTGATCTCTCACCTCACAAAGGTAAGTTAAAATGATGTGTAGTATTACTGAAAGAGCGGCAGCAGACTATTATATAAAGAAATTGACTATGCACTAATTGCATGATGTTTAACATTGTCAAATATCTTTAATGTTGGTACAGAATTCATTCAACCATTTTTATTGTGTTGCATATGATTTTAAAAGTCTGAAATAAGAGAAGCAACACACACACATACACAAGCAAGTCCTGTTTATAAGCTGATGGAGAAAAGCACTTCTCTTTGCACCGTCTCAAATGTATTTAAAATTTGATTAAGCTCACTGGACTGCTGCATGTTAGTGGAGAAAAACACTGGTCAGCAGTCTGGGGTCAGTTCGGTTTTTATAGTAAATTACAGCGTGGATAAATTAAATTGATCAAAAGTGACAATAAAGACATTTATAATGTTACAAAAGATTTCTATTTCAAATAAATGCTGTTCTTTTGAACTTTCTATTCATCAGAGAATCCTGAAAAAATGTATCACGGTTTCCACAAAAATATGAAACTGTTTTCAGTACTGATAATCATAATAATCAGTAATGTTTATTGAGCAGCAAATCAGCATATTAGAATGATTTCTGAAGAACGTGTGACACTGAAGACTGGAGTAATGATGCTGAAAATACAGCTTTGAATCACAGGAATAAATTACATTTTACAATATATTAAAATAAAAAACGGTAATTTTAAATTGCAATAATATTTCACAATATTTCACTGTTTTAACTGTGTTTTTGCATATAAATGCAGCATTGCTGAGCAGAAGATTTCAAAAACATTGAAACATTTTACCAACCCCAAACATTTGAACAGTAGTGTATATTTTTTTCATTCAGGATCCAAAAATGGAAAGGAAAATATTTATCTAAGCAAATTCTAAATTCAACATAATTCATGTTAATGTCAAAAACATAATTTATTGTTTAAAAAGTACAAATTACTTTTTTAACGATAGCATGTAAACTTTTCAGGACAGACCAATCATGAGCTCTATGTAAGTGATCGAGTGATGGCATGTGCTTATGTAAAAGCCACAGTGTAATTTTGAACTAGATGTTTTTTTATAACTACACTACCCATAATCCTTAATAGAGCTCCACCAATTATAGCACCAATCAGCTGCTGTTACCATGGCAACAGAATGGAATCTCAAATGGTTTGTAAAAATATTGGTTTTATATAGAGGTATGATAAAACTCTAACACAAGCTCAATAAATGTTTAGTATAATATGTGGTCACACTTTAGAATAGGGAACACACTATTAACTAAGAGTTTCCCTGAAAAACTAATATGCATGCTAGTAAGCAACTAATTAACAGCAAGAATTGGTCCTTAAAATAAAGTGTTACCTAATATTTATGCATTATGCAAATTAATGATACATTAAAATTTTGACAACTTAAATTTTTCATCTGAAGCAGCGGTTTCCGGTTTATTTGTAGCACCTGCCATCCAATAGAATCACAATAAGCCTTGTGCTTTGTTATTTTTAATATGAAACAAAGTCTCAGCTTTCAAATTGTGTCAATTTTAACTCTAAATACAAGCGATACGTGTAGTTTCACTGCTGCCGCCTCAGTTCAAGTGACATTCGAACCAATCATCTGTCCTCTTTTAAGACAGAATAAACATGAATGAACATCAGAAGAAGCTATGTTGAAAGAAATGTGTCATGTTTTGTGTAATTGCTCAGTGTTTCTCAGAAAGACGTCACTAAAATAGCTAATGATCACCTCAGGAACACCATTCAATGTTAATAAACATTTTTACTTCATCGTTTAATGTATGTTTGAATAAATCTTTCACAGACTTTTTATTGCATCTTGTAGCAAGATTTTATTCATCTGTTTCATCTGTTCTGACAACGGAGAGTAGTTTAAAACCACAGTTAACTGTCTGGTTTATCAGGCTTTCTGCAGGGTTTTTAAGCTCAAATGTAAGACTTTTTTTATGACCTGCACAAATTTTAAATTAATACCATATGAGCAAGGTAGGACAATGTCTATGGTAACATATTAAACTGTAATGACTATAAAAAGCATATGTTTTACAGTTCAGATGCAGATTTTCACAAAAACAATAAACTTCACATTTCCGCCTTTAAACCATTTTTAAGAGTCAAAAGTATCAATTATGTCAATTTAAATTATTATTATCAATAAATATATTTTCCTATCTTAATTGTTTACATTTTTATAATGCATTAGCTTTTTGTTGATCCTTCAGTTCACATTTACAGCTCTGCCTTGAAACTTGAAAGAAATAAAGATTTGATATTTATTGTGATGATAATTGTTTTGGCCGTATCACCCAGCCCTATTTATACACACAGTCAATGACTAAAAAGTCAAAAATAAAAGTTTAATATTATAAGCATACTTTAAGAAAGTGAAAAGGTGAAAAGTGTCTATTGAGCACCTATGCAGCATTTATTTAGCAGTTATATTTTCCACTCTTGGCCAGAAACTGAAATTGCCATATGAAACTGAAACCACAACACAATGTTGAAATCGTACCTGAAATCCTCCACCACCTGCGTCTGCGTGTCGGCGGTCCCAGCGACAGACAGGGCCCTCTGCGGGTGCAGGGTGGCGTCAGTCAGAGGTGGTCTGTAAGACGGGGTCTGAGGAAGCGAGGCGGCCCTCATTGAAATGTGGCTCCGAGACACTGCAGCGTGTCCTAAAAGCTTCTGTTCAGCCGGATGTGGAGGTCCATGATCAACACTGAGTTCTGAGGGCTGACTGGAGCTGTTGGGCTCGGTCGGTTCAGCACGGCTGCTCAGCTGCTGCTCTTCAGGAGATTCTGGAGGTTTGAGCTCCGATACGTCAAAGGATCCTTCCACTCGCGGGCTCCTCTGGGGCCGCCGAGGCCTGGCTGGAGCCGTCGGTGGTGTAGAAGGGGCAAGGAAAGATGGATCTGCTGGTCCTTTTGGTTGTGCAGATGATTCCAGATCATTAGTCTTGCACTGGCTTTGAATTTGCTGCTCTGGATCCATCCTTATCTAGCAAAGAGTAGCACACCAGTCGATCAATCAGCGTGTGATTTTGACTATGTTTAATTTGTTAAGTACACTTCTCCGATCACTGGATCGCTTAGCGACATGCATTGCCTAGCTTTATTTTAAAGAGTTAAAGGGATACTCCACCCCAAAATGAAAATTTTGTCATTAATCACTTACCCCCATGTCGTTCCAAACCCGTAAAAGCTTTGTTTGTCTTTGGAACACAATTTAAGATATTTTGGATGAAAACCGGGAGGCCTGTGACTGTCCCATAGACTGTATCATCCGCGCCACAAGGATGCGCTGTTTTCTTTCAAATCAACGCTAAATACATGTAGAAACAGCGCATCCTTGTGGTGCGGATGATACAGAAGAGCATACGGTGATATGGAAAGACACAGAGGAGACTGGAATTGTTGAATAAAGTTGTTATTTTTGTTTTCTACGCTTACAAAAAGTGTTCCCGTTGCTTCATATAACCCAGATTGCACGTCTGAAGGCAGACGGAGTATTTGACGATGACTTTCATACCTTTTCTGGACCTTGACACTGTTATTTATTTGGCAGTCTATGAGACAGTCACAGGCCTCCCGGTTTTCATCCAAAATATCCTAAATTGTGTTCCGAAGACAAAGGGAGCTTTTACGGGTTTAGAACGACATGGGGATAAGTGATTAATGACAAAATGTTTTGTTTTGGGGTGGAGTATCCCTTTAATTATCTGAAATCCCTTTGGTTTAAGTTTCTCAGTTAAAACAGGAACAGGAACAGGAAGCAAAACCACACGAGCAGTGTTGGGTTGTAATAATAACACTAAGCTGCGTATTCTTATAATTTTGCTTTGAAGACGACTTCAACAGAATTCTGTGCACAATATTAGAATGAAGGTTTTTTGATTTGAATTATTTTCTTTTCAGCATTGCTGTGCCAAAAAGAACACATTTTTTAATAATTACAGTAAAGGATTCAGTATATGATTACACTAAAAACATCTAGACAAAACACTCGGTTGATATTTCATCAGTGGGATGATTGCTGAATTGTTAAACATACTACAGAAGTTCTTCCAAGGTGATGGGTTTCATCTCTAGCTTGAGGGGAGTCTATTCTAGTTTGAAATGACTCTCTCTGAAATGACAGCTGACAGGCTGGACAAAGAACTAGACTAGACAACAGACACAGCTGTGAAAGTTCCCTCCCCGCAGGAAACACTGCTTATAGTTCGGTCATTAATTTCTAAAAACTCCATGATACACCAAATACCAAAAACGAGGAAATGCATGCAGTAAACAATGGGAAAAGTGACTGCTGTGTGCTAAACACTGTGAAAAACACCACTGTGTGATTATCAGCATGATCAAAACCTGAAAGACCTGTTGTACTGAAAAATCCTGCTCAAATGTGAGTGTCAAATATGATCCATCAGGCCTTTGAGGAACTTGTATTTGTTCTTTCAGTCATCACTTTATTGCATTGTATCATAAAGATAAGCATTTAAATGTCATCTTTTGAAGAGAAGAAATAGAGGGACAACTAATATATTGTATGAATTTTGTATAAGCAGTCTGTTATGAAGATCTCATTGATTTACATTACTATCAGAATTTCATCTTACTTCTTGGTCATATAAATATCTGCTTCTGCACCAAATTGGATATTTTGCTCAGTTTGGGCCTCTGAAAGCCTGATGTATCAAATATGACACAAAAGATAAAACATATGCAAACCTTTTTTTAATTTTTTTTCTAAAGGTCTAATTCTGTTCTATTAATAAAATAAAATAAAATCTGACTTCTATTTCATATGGCAGGCTTTACAGGGTTAAAATCACTAAAACTCTACACTACTCAATTATCCAAGCCCATTAGTCTGATCCTATATGCATACTGAAAAACACACTTAAGCCGACTAAATGCAAGAATATTGAGACAACACCCGTATTTTCAAATATTATGTTCTGCAGTCGACAAGCTCTTCACCTCGCTGTGCTCTGTTTTCTGTGTGTTGACAAGACTGTTACAGTCAAGCACACGTCTGGAGGTATTTGCTTATCAGTGTGGAATAATGCAAAACATGTGACCAGCAGGAAAGTAAAAGAGACAAAAATATAGACTCCACCTAGCAATGACCCTGAATGCAATGAGTCATTGTGTATGTATTTGAATATGTATATACACACACACACATGAATGGATGCGTGCAAAATTCCAGCAGTGAATCATTGTGTATGCATTTGAATAGATTTCATTAACTACACATGGTGCAATGTTGTTTTATCAGTGGTTGTATATATGCAGTGTAAATATTGCAATACTTTTGAACCATGGTTACACACCTGAGGTTGGAGACGGAGAAAATGCTGAAGGTGACCTTACAATAATGTGCATTATGACCTGCTTCTGTGTCTGTGTGTGTTTCAGTAGAGGACGGACGAAGAAGCTTTTGAATCTTTCGATATTTGATAGTGCAAATTAAACTGCAAGGTCGTTTGCGATGGCTGTTCAACCTCTGAATAATGCCACTGTTACACAAATGCACGTGCATTTCTCTCTTTCAAGCGCACACTAACACACAGATTCCACACATTTATACTTTAATAAAAACATTTTGTAAAAATTTATAAAAACCTGGCAAAAAAAACAACAACACATAAACAATCCAGTATCAGTTTACCACCACTGAAGCAATGAGAGACACACAGCACTTGGGTCCACAGCTGTAGTAATAATAATAACATAACATATACTATTAACTTATGTACAATTTATCAATCATATCATATTTGTGCAATCACTCCACACGTTTGCACTTGTTCTTTATTACATATTACAGTAAGCCATTGTAGTGTGTGCATCAGTCTATTTCTTACCCAATTTCCTCTATCAAGACAGACTGAAGAGAGCTGGTGGTATGTAGACAGGAAATCGGATGTGCCCCGCTGGAAAGCAGACTTACTGACAAATATATTCGTGTTCAGACAGCTTCGCAGACATCAAAAGAAGCGCATCATTATGCGACAATATTGTCCGAGCTGATAAACGTGAAAGCGCGTTCACCCAATCCACTGTGTCACATCAGTGCACGTTCCTCCAGTGACATTAACGGCGAAGGACCTTGAGGTTTAGCGAAAGGAGAAAATGGGTCGCTGGGGGCAAGTGCATGTCATCAGCGGATGTTCTTCGACGTGAATTGTTTTGGCTGAGCAAAGCGCGGAGCGTGCTGTTCTTCAGAGCTGCGGCTCGCTTCATCCACTATTGCATTATCAGCGCGGACGTAACGCTCTTGTCACATGGGCTTCCACTGAAGCGCTACTATAAATATAGCTTCTTCTTTTTTTTTTTTTTTTTTTTTTTTTGCATTATTATTTGCAGCCAAAAGTTAAAGGTTTAGGTTTAGCATTTACCATTGGTTTCCCGTTGTCATGACAATCAGCGCGTGTCCTTTTTTCTGTTCTCAACACTGTTTTAGCAATGCAAAGAAAGACCGAGCACAGCTAAAGGGATAGTTCACACAAAAATTGAAAATTAGCCCGTGTTTTACTCACCCTCTAGACATCCTACGTGTATATGATTTTCTTCTTTCAGACGAATACAATCGGAGTTATATTAAAAACGTCCTGGCTCTTCCAAGCATTATAATGGCAGTGAATGGGTGTTATTTTTAGTAGCCCAAAAGAAGTCCAATAAAGCGCATCCATCCATCATAAAAAGTGCTCGACATGCTCCGGGAGTGAATAAAGGCCTCCTGAAATGAATCAAAACAAAACAAACACCGGTCACGAATTAGAAAAACAAAATAAGGAAAATGTAAAGAAAAATGTACGTTTTCAATATAATCCAAGAGGAGACTTTGCTTCCTTTGCTCCTGTAAACAAAACTTGGTTCCTCCGAGACTATAGCATATTCTACATTTTGTGAGTTTTGTGGCTTTCAGTATGAATATGTCACTTTAAGCAAGCATTTCTGGTGTTCCTAACCAATGACAAAATTTGCACTTAGAAGATGCATTGAAAATGTACAGTCTCACTATTGACAATACAGATTAGTTTTGATGACTTCATTCACTCCTTTCAGCTTCTCAAACAAATGCTTTGAATTATTTTCATCTAAAAGTCTCAGTCTTTCAGTGAAATGACAGACTCCTCTCTGGTGATGTATGCCGGTCTTCTAATTATTTAGTCTGCTTAAACCACACCACTTTTTTACAATCCACTACAAAATCACATTCAGATGCCTCCATCCAATCAACAACTGATTGATAGAACCTCCAAATTTCTTTTTCAGTAATCTATTGCTCAGATGTACATTACAATACAACTAGTATTTTGAATCAGTCGGAAACTGTAACTTTGCCTTTTTTGCAAGATATCGTAGGTCAGCTTAAAATCCTCAGGATCGGCCCTTGATGTTCTTCCCCCTAAGTTTTTTAAATAAATTTTTGAGTTGATTGGATCTTACGTTAAAATGATTATGAACAATTGCCTTGTGAATGGGTTTGTACCAGAGGACATGAAGCATGCCATGATTCACCCACTTCCTAAAAAGCCTAATTTAGATCCAACAGTTTGTCAAATTCAGGCCAGTTTCTACACTTTCTTTTATGTGTAAGATTCTAGTACTTCATCAATTGCAGAGCTTTCTGAATGGAAACAAAATTTTGGAAGCATTCCAGTTAGGTGTTAGAAAACACCACTCTACAGAAACAGCACTGGTAAATGTTTTAAAAATGATATTTTATTAACTGCTGACTCTAGCAACTCTGCGGTGCTAGTGCTGTTGGATCTGACTGCAGCGTTTGACACAGTTGACCATGCAGTTCTCATTTCACGACTGGAGTATTGTGCAAGCATTCGAGGAAATGCTCTTAAAGGGATACTCCACCCCAAAATGAAAATTTTGTCATTAATCACATACCCCCATGTCGTTCCAAACGGAACACAATTTAAGATATTTCGGATGAAAACCGGGAGGCCTGTGACTGTCCCATAGACTGTCAAATAAATAACAGTGTCAAGGTCCAGGAAAGGTATGAAAGTCGTCGTCAGAATACTCCATCTGCCATCAGATGTGCAATCTGGGTTATATGAAGCATGTATTATCCGCGCCACAAGGATGTGCTGTTTCAACGTGTATTTATCTTTGATTTGAAAGAAAACAGCGCATCCTTTTGGCGCGGATGACACAGAAGAACATACGGTGATATGGAGAGACACAGAGAAGACTGTTGACAAAGGAATTGTTGATTAAAGTCGTTATTTTTGTTTTCTTCTCTTACAAAAAGTGTTCCCATCGCTTCATATAACCCAGATTGCACGTCTGATGACAGATGGAGTATTCTGATGATGACTTACATACCTTTTATGGACCTTGACACTGTTATTTATTTACGAGCGGCGGTGGAAACGACGTTTTGGATGTTTTTCTTCTGAAATATCTTAAATTGTGTTCTGAAGATGAACGAAGCTTTTACAGGTTTGAAACGACATGGGGGTAAGTGATTAATGACAGAATTTTCATTTTGGGGTGAAGTATCCCTTTAAACGGTTTCAGTCTTATTTTAATAACAGAAGCTTTTCTGTTAATATTGGAGCATTCACGACATGTCCTGCTCCTCTTACAGTACTTGCGGCGTTCTGCAAGGCTCTATCCTTGCTCCGATTTTATTTTCACTGTATATGTTTCCTCTGGGGTCAATTTTTAAGAAACACAATATTTTATTTCATTGTTATGCAGACGATATGCAGATTTATCTGCCTCTGGACTCTGATAAGAGGGGCATGGATACTCTGTTGGCTTGTCTTGCTGACGTGAAGGCTTGGATGTCCGTAAATTTTCTTCACCTCAATGAAAACAAAACTGAGATTATAGTTTTTAAATCCTCAGAAGCCTTTAGCTCCTCTTGTTTAGATTTTGGTCCACTGTCTACATTTGTCAAACCATTTGTATAGAATTTGGGTGTGTTTTCTGATAGCTCTCTCAAATTTGACAAACAGATTAGTTTTGTGGTTAAAACCAGTTTTTTTCATCTCCCTAGCCAAGGTAAAACCATTTTTTTCTTTTAAGGACTTTGAAAAAACGATTCATGCTTTTGTCTCAACAAGATTAGACTACTGTAACTCCCTTTATATGGGCATTAATCAGTCATCTCTGGCCCATCTTCAGATGCTACAGAATGCCGCTGCCAGGCTTCGTAAAGGTGTTTGAAAACGAGAACATATTACTCCAGTAATTTCTTTTCACTGGCTCCCAGTACATTTTAGTGCTGCTACTGGTTTTTAAATGTTTGAATGATCTAGAACCTGGATATATGTCTGATTTACTCTCCATTTACAATCCAGCTAGGTCTCTGAGGTCATCCAATCAGAGACGATTAAATGTTCAGAGGGCTAGGTTAAAACGAAGAGGTGATCATGCTTTTTCCATTGCTGCACCGAAACTCTGGAAGAGTTTACCTGTCTACATTAGAACTGCTACTACGGTTCATGATTTCAAGGGAAAGCTCAAATCATATTTATTCTCTTTAGCATTCAGTTAATTTGTGTATTTAGTGATTTTAAGTGTGTATAATCTGTATGTTGTAATTGTTTTTATTGAAGGCTTTGATATTTTGTTCAGCACCTTGGTCAACAGTTGTTGTTTTTAATGGTGCTATATAAATAAAATTGACATTGACAAAAAAAGAAGTCTCTACTTCCATTTCATTGCAACTTTAAGGTGTTCTGAGTAGGTGTTAGCACAGTGTTATACAGTCATTTTTCCCACCAGTTTTATTATCCACCAGGAAATATTTCAGTAATTACAGCCAACTATTGATGCAAAGGCTAATGTTGTTTAAATTCGTGTTTAGTTGCTGTTGAACTGCATAATCCCCTTTAAATATTTTATGAATGCACCTGTCAGGCCATCAGTTTTATACCAGCATTTATTTATTTATTTTTGACCTTATGAGAAAATCTCCTTTTATTCAAAAGCACCGTGTGTGATATACCACCCCAGCAGACCAACTTATGTCATGTGTGCATATACCCAGTGTCGCATGTTAGCTATGTTTTTTGCAATGGGTTTATCTGTATTTTGCTCTTGGATCTCTCAGGGGTTTTGCCAGCTTCAGCAAAACATATTTTGACAAATGACTGTAGTGTCCTTTGTAAAATATATAGCTACAGAAAGTGAGCCATTTTAATAAGATGAGATGTTTGTGCATTTGTTAGAGTGATTATGTAAGCTGAAACTGCCACTGGTTATGTGTCTTCTACAGTATTTCACACTCTGGTGCACAGTAGACTTGAGTCTCTGCTGCGTCGGCTTCTGCACAAACAGAGGCACTGCTAGTTCTCTACACAAAATTCATGCATTTATGCTCTATTTTACATTGTTTACACTAGTTATGCTTTCCACTCTTTATTATTTATTTGTAAATTTCTACACATATTGCAAAGTTTCAAAATAAAGGTTCTTCTTTTTAACATTTAAAATCAGTTATAGCCAGTAAAGTGTTTATTTGATATTTTTGTCTGTATTCATCTGCATAGATGACTGGTTTGTCACACATACATAGCCTGTGCAGTCTTAAAGTCACCATGGAATCAAAATTGACCCTTTTTTAATGAAATGCTGCAGTGTTCCATTTCACTCAGATTTTTTTCACAACAGGGAAGAAAAGACTTAATCAAAATGGACCTCAATTATTTTCTTAATGCACGTTGTTGTCATACTGTGAACAATTCATGTGTGCATTAAATTAGGCTATATCAAATCAAATAAAAAATCTAAATGTTAATTTGTTTTCCTGTGACATGTTGCCATTGCATTCAGATCTATTTCAATATGCAACATGCACTTCTACCAATGCAATCAACAACTGATGGATAAAACCAAGTCATGCTGTTTTCTTGTTCTGTGAACCATTTCACTCGGAAATACATCACATGGATGTAAACTCTGTCACACCTTCTGTTTCATGCCAACTTTTAGATGATCACCTGGAAGGTATGAAATATTGAACAGTTCTTTGTACAATACATTTATATACTTTATTAATATTATTGAATATTAATATTAATTAATGTGCTATAATGACATATGCTACTACAGCATGTTAAATGGATGCGTTTCAGTCAGTAGGATGAGATGTTCCATAGTATACAACCAAAGGGAAGGCTGTTGCAAAACCTCATTCGTAAGCATCCCTGTATTCAAGAGCTGTTCAGGCAAAGTGAACTCAAAATACTCGTTAATGACACAGCAGTTCAGTGTCAGGATAATAGACCCCAAGCCTATTTAAAACACCACTATGTAGATGTTTGTCTGAAGAACTCAGGCCATCCAACAGATGTGTTTGTTTCTTCATCAGGTTTGGAGAAATGTAGCATTGCATCAGTGTCTCTGCAATGGATGCTCTGCAGTGAATGGGTGCCGTCAGAATGAGAGTCCAAACAGCTGATAAAAACATCACAATAATCCACAGCACTCCAGTCCATCAGTTAATGTCTTGTGAGGCGAAAAGCTGCGTTTGTAAGAAACAAATCCATTATTAAGATGTTTTCTTCCAGCTAAAAGATGAGTTTTGCTTCCTCCGGAGAAAAAGTTGTCTCCTGTGAATCAGGAAAGAAATATGCACAGATCAAGCACCATTTACAAAATAAAACTGTCTGAAACAGCTCTAAACATACATGTTGGTTGGATTTTGATGTGAGAGACAACAGGGGATGGACTTTTTCACTGGAGGAAGCGATATTATGGCCAAACGTTTAATGTTAAATCATCTTAATAATGAATTTTTTATTTATTCCAAACACACAGTTTTTGTCTTCTCAAGACATAAACTGATGTACTGGAGTGGATTACTTGTGATGTTTTTATCAGCTGTTTGGACTCTCATTCTGACGGCACCCATTCACTGTAAAGGATCCATTGGTGAGCAAGTGATGTGATGCTACATTTCTCCAAATCTGATGAAGAAACAAACTCATCCTAATCTTGGATGTCCTGAGGTTGAGTAATGTTCAGTAAATTTCTATTTTGATTTAACTTTTCCTTTAAACCCGACTGCAAGGTTTAGAAACCAAACTAAATTTGATCTAAACGATCAACAGGTGTACTCAAAACACCTGCATGTTTTATAACGTTTGTATATAATTTTGTTTAAAGTATTCAATATTTTCTAAATGTTTGTGTGAAGCGTATGCATTCATGAGTAATTCTTCAACATATGAAATAGGCTACTGTCACACAAACCCAAACTAAACACTGAAGCTGTATGATCTAAACCCGTAGTCCCATTTATACCCATATCACCCTAATGGGGAATTAATTTCTCTCTCTGCCTCTAGATAGCGATAGATGTTTCCTTCACAAAAAAAAAAAAAAAAAAAAAAAAAAAAAAAAAAAATGGAAAGAGCGAAATATGAGCGCCGTGACGTGGCAGAGTCCGTGTGGCGAGCAGACAGATCAGATCAGCTCCAGCATCGTCTCCGGCAGCATGTGGACGCTGGTCTTCACTGCCCTGCTTCCCTCCGTCATCTTATCATGTGAAGTGGACACCAAAAAGCTCACTGGTCTTGCGAGGGCCAGAGTGGAGGTGAGTGAATCCTGCGTTCAGACTCAGTCTCTGAGATGTTCGGCGTGTAAACGTGACAATTTCCCTGAAATCACTTGACCTGCTTGTATAACTCGATTGTTTGAGCTGCGACGCTTGTGCGCGGTGTGTTTGATGCATGTGCGCGGTGTGTTTGATGCATGTGCGCGGTGTGTTTGATGCATGTGCGCGGTGTGTTTGATGCATGTGCGCGGTGTGTTTGATGCATGTGTGGGTGAATCCCTAGAGGACGGGAGACATTTAGGAAATCTGTGCTGCCTCACTGGTGAACAGCGGAAGACTGAGAATGGCCCATACAGGGTTTTAGTTCAGCTTTCTTAATGAATGTTTATAAACCTCAGTATCTGTGTGTGGGTTAATGCACAGGAGTTTAGAGAATGATACAGGTGTACCAAAATGAAACCAGTGTTTTGCTGCAGAATACATTAGTTCAAATTGAATGTCAAAATATAAGTCTGTATAAAATTCTCATGTCAAAATAACTGTCAGCCTGAGGAAACTCATTAAGAAAAAGCAATTGAATTCCCCCAAACAGTACATATACTTAGAAAAAGAAATACACATTATATAACAGGTCTTCGATTTCCATTTGTTTAAGTGCTGTTATAAACTCCAATAGCATTGAGACTTTTCACTGTTTTCATTTTATATTCGAGACAGATTTTTAGTCTGTTTATTTACCAGTGACTCTTTCTGTAAATTACTTACTTGGCGACAAGGGATCGTCTTTGAGTCATTGAATCATTTTCTCAACTGTTCATTCAAAGTCTGAATCATTCAGGAATAAAATACTGCTCAAGGTTTTTTTTTTTGTTTTTTTTTTTGCAATATTGTGTCTAAAATGTAAGTCGCTCAATATTAACTCTTGTTTTTTAAAGTGTTGTACAACAGCAATATCACAGATAATTGTGGTGTTGGTCTGAAAAGTCATTTTATATTTCCTTGTAAGCCGAAACATCAAGTTTTTCATGTCCCCAAGCAAAGCAGACCAAAAGCCATTCTGGAGCAATGTATGTGAGAGTGAAAACCTGCCAAAATCATGAACTCAGAACGGGAGAAGTCCCAGTGCCGTTGTAGTAAATATCAGCACTCTTGGAACTCTACAACATTTAGTAACTAGAAGTGTATTTAATTGTTTCTAATCGACATATCTTCTTTCTCAACATTCACCAGACTTGTGGTGGATGACAGCTGAATAGGCTGAGAGAGGTAAGCGTACATTCACTTCATAATATCATCACTAATATGTTCTGTAGACCAAAAAATAAAAAATAAAATAATGAAAAGTAGAACTGAAAACTTAACCTCATCTGGTTTACTGCATTTTTTTGTCTTTCTCCTCAATTCATAACAGGTCAAGGCCTTTGTGACCCAGGACATTCCTCTTTAGTATCCTTTAAAAATCACCAGACGATCAGTCAGTCAGTTATGGAAAACAAGATTGTTAATAAAAAATGAAAATAAAACGCTTTTCAAATTGACCGTTTTAAAACAAATGTAATTCATATTTAAAATGTTGTTTAATATATCAACAGAAGTAAGTTATTTTGCAATTGCATAAAGCAATTAGCACATTACTGCAATTTAAAAGTTGCTTTTAAAATGATTTTCTGTGTATTATGATACATTTGTCTACATATTAAAACATTAAATAGTTTTTTTATATCTCACATTTGTAATTTTATAAATGGATTTTCCATCATATTTTGAGTTGTCACTATAGAGCACTAGAAATGTCAAGAAATTTACTGTATCACAAAGAATAAAGGTGCCACCCTAAAGAATAAACATAAAAAAAAATTTACATTTTGATGTTCATTTAATCTGTATTCCTGTTTATGTATAAATTCATATATTCAAAATCATAATTCTCCTTAAACTTATGTTTAACTTAAAATATACCTAAAAAAACATCTTTTATTCTCAAATGCAGCAATCTTTTTACAATCTTTTGTCTCGCGCTGGTTTCACTTCTCACTTCCCTCCAGCCTTTACTCCAGTTCTCAGGTTACATCATCCCTCTTCAGCCTTCAGCTAAGGTTACCATGCTTTCTGTGGAGGTGGGACCGAAGTCCGTTCTGTAATTCGATCAAAAAACAAAACCTTTACAGAGTTACAGCTTTTAAACGGATTAACTTTCAGCTGTTCAGGTCGTTGTCATGTGATATCCTGCGGTGTATCCACATCCTTCACCTTTCAATCCTTTCTTTGTTCAGTTGGTATGCAAATATATACATTTGCATGTCGACCGAATCTAAGGACAGGTGTAATTCTCAGGACTTTAGTTTAGTTTAGTTTCTGTCAGGTAGGAGGCAGCTTTAAGTGTTTAGCAGATCCTTAATGTTCATCCGTTCAGTCACAACCTGGTGATGAAGCACATTCCTGGGGCCGACCCTGAACTCGTCCTTCTCAACCACTACTATGAAGAACTAGATGTAAGTAAAATGTGCCAATGCTTAGCAATTTGCAACTATAAATTAACAGATTTTTAAAGCTTCTTTCTACTCCAGTGTAGAAAAACCACAAGCACTTGGTTTATTCTCTCGAGTTCAAGTGCAATCCTCACAAAAGTGTCAGAAGTCTTTTCTGGGAATTGCCACTTATGTGATATGTCTGCACAGATATAGTTTTAACCATTTACTAACAGTTTGGATCAGCACAAACCCTCTTTTGGCATTGAAAACTACTGTCAGGCTTTGCTAAAGACATACAGTGAACATATAGCACTGAAAAGACAGAATAACAGTGAAAAGACAGACATTTTTGGGAAGGATTTTATTGCATATGCATTTGTTGGAGTTTCCATTTCAGATGCAACATTATTGGGAGAAGAGTATTTAAAGAAATAATGCAATGTTACTTACTAAGATTTGCAGTAGTGCTTTTACTGGTTTTTAACACGCACACAAAAAAGCCATCGTAAGCCCTAATTCTGCACCTATGTTAAGTGAAAAAAGTAACATACAGCCAAGTATGGTGACCCATACTCAGAATTCGTGCTCTGCATTTAACCCATCCAAAGTGCACACACACAGCAGTGAACACACACACACACACCGTGAACACACACCTGGAGCCATTTATGCTGCGGCGCTGGGGAGCAGTTGCGGGTTTGGTGTCTTGCTCAAGGGGACCTCAGTCGTGGTATTTCCGGCACGAGACTCGAACCCACAACCCTAGGGTTAGGAGTCAAACTCTCTAACCACTAGGCCACTTTTCTTTCTGCAGGTGCATGTTAGTAGATCACGTGCACCTGATTATCATCGGCTCTGCTCATTTGCGCTGCTCCTGGTAGATTGTGTTGGTCATTATGGAAATGATCTGGCTGTGTTTGTGATCTTTTATTTGCATGTTGTCAGTGGATCTGGTGCATAACTTTTTACACCCATTGGCACTTTAATGGCATTGCACTCTCACGCTTATTTGCCCTGTTTTGTAAATCAGGCCCTTATTATGAGCAGTAGTTATTTTTTTCTAACAGTAGCAAGCACCATGAAATTTTTACTTGAAAATAAAGGCTCTTTATCAGTGCCCTGAACAACATTCATCCAGGCAGATGTGCAGAGTCCAAGCACAACCAAAATCACTGGATGCACGCAGTTTTATTTTTGACCACTAGATGGGGCAAAAGTTACAGTGTAGCTTCAGTAGGTTCCTCGTATTTTTTACATTTCTTAAGTACTCATGTAATGTAACTGTCTTTATATCGTATGCATTTCTCTTCTCTTATCTGACACTTACAAATGAAGCTGTGTATTTCTCTTCCAGAGAATCCCATTATCTGAAATGACTCGCACTGAGATCAACAAACTCTTGGCAAAGCTGGGCTTTTATAAAAAAGAGAGTCCCGAAGACCAAGTGCCAGAGGAGTTCCGCTTCGCTCCAGCGAAAGACAGTCCCTTTGAGGGCCAATCCACCGGCCCGCCCCCTAAGACTGACGTTGACCAATCAGAGGCCGATTCCCAGCACACAGATTTGTAACCCCTTAACTAAGAGAGATGGCATCAGCGGTGTGAGAACTGCTCGATTTACAATTACCGTGAGAGCTAAAACTGAGCCAGGCGAGCTCTCTCCAGAGTCTAATGTGGCCACAATATTGATTAAAATAGTTCCTACTGCTGTCAACACACACATCCAGCAACTTGATTTGATTTGAGTGGCATTTCTGAGTCCAGACACTGATTGGAAAATATGTCTTTAGAAGTGTGCGAGTCATGAACTGTTGCGGTTGTTTGCTCTCTCTGTCCTGTACAGAACCTTATTTCTGCTCAAGGGGGACATTAATGATGTCCACAGCTGTAAAAGCCTGAGACCGGCTGAGGACTGATGATCTCTGTTCTCATGAGCACAAATCAGGCCTCCAGACAGACTGTGGGAGCATAAAGATAGCACTGAGAAAATAAATGGCTGAAATATCAGAGAATGAGTCTTATTATTATTATATAAAAAGAAATCATGAAAAATCATGAAGACTTGAAAATTGCTAAAAAATAAATAAAAATAATTCACATCAGTTTGAAAGTTGTGAAGTGCATGGTAATGCAGGAGCACACGTGGCCTTCTGCTTTTATAAATCAACAGTGAGAGCAACTTAATAAAAGCCCAATAATGGCATTATTAATCACAATAAACCCTTTTTTTTAGCAGTAGAATAGTTCAATGGCTTAATTGTAGGCCATTTATGTGGCGTTTAAATTTATAACTTCATACAATTCAATTGATGTGCTGCCACATGCACATACACTATACAAGAACACAGCTTCAAAAGTGGCTCATCCAATAATTTTGACTTTCATAAAAATTAATATCATCCAGCTAGTGATCAATCAATCTATAAATATACAGATATCTGTTTACATAAAGTTGCACAAAGATTAATTACCCTTTTTTGAAACAAACTACTATTTGTTCAAACAAATTAGCATAAAAAAAATCATTTTAACTTGAAAAGTATCTAAATTGTTTAAAAATGATTTCATTTGCTGTTTCAGAAAATGCAATAAACGACAAACACATTTTTTGGTATCATGTACAGTTTTAATGATTACTACAGGTGTAGGGAAATACTGAGTGAACAATAGTTTTTGAATGAGTGTGTACAAACAATGTCAATGTTCATCTTTCACTGAATGAATGCTAATTAGCTCTGCTCCTGCAACCTTCAAGTACCAAACGAAGTCACTCTCTGGCGCTGCTGCAGCAGTAGCTGGGTTTCATCTTCAGAATTAAATTACGTGCAGTCATTAAAACTATAAAAACTACAACCTCAATCTTTAGAACCAAATATATAAACATTGACCTTTTCAGATGAATTTACTGCTAAAACATTATTATACTCTTCTCAAATGGACTCGTGACTCGACTAGGGTCACTCATACACTGTTTAAATGACACTTTGTAAATGTGAAGATGTACAAATGAAGATCAGGAATATTAACAAATCCCAAACGAGGACAGATCATAAGTGCATCTATTCATGCATGTTTGTGTATTTCAGATCACTTCAAAATGAGGCTGATGTCTGAATGCTCTGTGTTCAGTGTAAAACCAAACTTTCAATTGGAAACACATTTAAAAACAAGTTCATGAGCTGCATCTCGCACTAAACAAGCAGTGAGATTAATATTCCTAGCCATGTTTTTAAATAAACACAATATCGCATACAGATGAAAATATAACCGATAAATATAACTAAAACTTCAAGTAAACTTGTGAAAGCATGCAGGCCTGAGCTCCATTAACAGCAACAGTACCGTGAAACAGGTTTAAAAGCTTTTAAAAACCATAGATATGGGCAATCAACATCAAATAATATTTCGTTTTAGCACATGAAATCAAGTAATGGGCATCTTGGGGAGTTATAACGTGGAATAATTTTCATTATTTTACAATCAACAAACCATTTCTGTATTTTTTTTTTTTTTTTTTTTGGATCTAGTTTTTCCATGATAAAAAAAATCCCTAATGAGTTTTGACAGCTGTTACAGTTTGGATCTGTCTGGACAGTAAACACAATCTTAACTGTGGAAATGTAACCGGATCAGAGTGAAAGCATCAGAAGTCAGAGGTCCGCTGCGCACGCGCCATCATCATCTCATGCTTGCGCAGATGGTTCACCAGGGACTGAACGTATGTGAACACACACTTGGAGTCTGGTTTCTTACCCATGATCATCATGTCCTCCACCTCCACTAGGGGCATGCAGTTAGCGTAGGCCCTAAAGAAAAGACACAAGCACAGACGAATGATAAAACCATGCAAACGAAATGATGCTGAATATGCGTCTACACTACTCTGTGCAGTACACATGCCTGACCAACAGGGGCAGCACCGTCATTTGATAGAGAATTTACTCACTATACCGGACACCTGCTGCTTGTGAAGCACATCAGCTAACTGTACTGACAGCATGAAAATCATTTTGATTCATTTGAGAAAAAATAAAAATTGTTTATGGAAATATGCGGTAAACTCAAGATGAGGCACTGCACTGGAATGACACGGTCTTAAAGAGTCACAAAAGACCTATTTGATATATTGGGATTGTGTAGAAAAAAAAATGACAAAATATGTTTGTATTTAAAAATACAAACCAAATATGCATAGAACGGGTAAAAAAAAAATTATATATATATATATATATATATATATATATATATATATATATATATATATATATATATAGATATATAGATATATATAGTGCTATATATATATATATATATATATAGATAGATAGATAGATAGTGCTGTCAAAGGATTAATCGCGATTAATCACATCCAAAATAAAAGTTTTTGTTTACACGTAATATATGCGTGTACTGTGTATATATATATATATATATATACACACGTATATATTTTTTTTTATATATATATATATATATATATATATATATATAAATATAATATATATTACGTGTGTATATATATATATATATATAGATATGTGTGTGTGTAATATATATATATATATATTATATATATATATATATATATACACACACTCCACATACATACACGTGTGTGTGTATATATTTAAAAAATTATTTATATGTAGATATACATTTATATTCATAAATAATTTCTATTACATATATAAATATAAATATTTTATATATAAACAAAAAAAAAATCTCAAATATGTGTGTTTGTGTATTTACACACACATATTATGTAAACAAAAACTTATTTTGGATGTGATTAATTTGACATCAAGTATGTACACACACACACACACACACACACACACACATATAGATATATATATATATATATATATATATATATATATATATAAAATGCTATTTCTTTCAATGAGCATGATACAAAAACAGCTATTTTATACCAAAATATAGAGCTATTTTATATATTAGGTACCTTGCATAAATCATAATATCATAATATAATATCATTCTATGTAACGCAGTGTTATTTTAATATTTCATAATTTAGGTAAAGTTTTAGTAATTTTGTGCTTTGTCATTTTTTCTAAATAGTTTTTATTACATTTTAGTTTTTTTTAGTTTCAGTTTTAGTACTTCAACTAGCTGAAATAAACTTTAACTGAAATAAAATCTAAAAAACTTATTTTTTTTTTTTATTCATTATTTTTTTTTTTATTTGTTTTTTTTTTTTATGATAATAATGATGTTGTTTATTAATAAAATTTTCTTGCCAATCCTCACATTACATTTTTTCAAGCCTCCAAAATGCAGGCGCCATAGACTTCCACTGTAAGTGCATTTCTGTGAACATTACTCTGAACTTGTTTTAACAAAATGATTGTCTGCGGTAATCGACAGCATGTCATATGCTGTAAATAGAGGTTCAGCTGTATTGAATTCTGACTAATTTATCCTTTGCTACTAAAAGAGAAATCTCTAGAAGCTGTGATAGCAAACATTTAGCACGTGCCAAGAGCAAGCGGCGAACACTGTTTGCTTCTGTTTAGTGTGGATGTGCTCTTTAAACTGGAAGCTAAAGCAGTGTATTTGAGCAGGCCAGGCTCTGATGGGCTCATGTCTATGAGCAGGACCATGTTTGGGCATCAGCGTCTTCACTGCTTCAGTCTGCCGTCTCATACACTTTCTCTCTGACGAAGCGGTTGAGCTGGCAGATGCACAATATTTGGTTATGCTGATCATCAGAAACTGACAATAGCTGTCATGGTGCGCCTGTGAGACCCAAAGGCCTTACCTTTTAAGTTGAATGCTAGGTCTGCTAACATCTGACATTTTCTCATAATGAATAATTGTAATGACTTCTAACCCGCTGGTGGTTTGGTGATTTTAGTGGTTATATACACGGCTGAATGAGTTTACAAAACACCATTTTCAACCAAAAACTTTTTATGAATATTGAATGCAAGAAATGCTTGCATGCACAGGTGCGTAATGTTATTTTCATGCATTATACAACATATTTAGTCTTTTTCATGGATCTGTGTGTCAATCATTCTCATGTAATAATGTGATATTTCATGAAATAATTCTATGCGCTGCGTGTTTCAGAATGAAGCACGGCTCTGTGTTCATTTACACACATGCAGCTCATGATGCAGTGTGTCTGAGTCTTCGAGCGGCTGATTAATTAACTCTGAGACACATAAAACACTGGATCATCAGCTGCATGTGTGTAAATGAACAGTCAATCACGCTACACATATATTTGCCAGCAAACCACCAAGCTCACTGGTTTAACATTTCACTCTCAGAAAAAAAAGGTACAAAAGCTGTTACTGGGACAGTACCTTTTCAAAAGGTATGTTTTTGAACCTTTTTTTCTGAGAGTGTTGAAAATGAGGTACATATATTAGTATTGCAATTTTACAGTGTATTAAAATTATTTTACTGTATAACAGTATTATTGCAATATATTTATTATGTTTAACATGAATATTAAAAAATCTTTATTTTATACTCATACTGAAAGGGTCAAAAACAACGGGAATGTGGCCTAGAAAAACAGAAAAAGGTTTTTGTCCTACTCCGTTTACCCTCTGGAGTCTAAGGGTATTTTTGGGGCCTGGAGAAGTTTTGTCATGCCCTGACATTTGTGCTTTTTTCAGTTTCTTATAAATATCTAAATGGCTAAAGTCTAATCTCACTGTAATCAGCACAAAAACTAGGCTATAATAATATGTGAGCAGCATGTATGTACATGATTGTGTTTTTTGAGAAAAAAAATGTTATGCGTGGTTAGTGAAAAAACTAAAAATGTTAAATCACTTGAAAAAGGCAATAAAAACACATACAGAAAATTTGGTTCCCAGGAATTTTGAGAACTGGAGCTTGTAGCCTAGAATTTTTTTTTTTCTAAATGATGTGAAAATCATCTTGTTTACTCACATACAGAAAACAATATATTGATTTAAATTTTCTAAGACACTTTTTGTTGGTAAAAGTCATATGCGAGTTCAACTATCATGAATTCACACCTGAGAAGACAATGGCCTGCATAATGAGCTGCATAATGAGCCATTCAGTCAGCTGTGTACTGAGAGGGATGAGTTACAAGCAAGAATGTGAGGACAAAATAAATCTATATAATTTTATGTCTGTAGTTTATTTAGAATATATTTAATTATCCCACAACATAATTTAATATTCACTTGTGAGTGCAGTTAAACAGTTTATTAGGAAAATCAAAAGCTGACTTTCAAACTGAATTTTTTGCATCATTACTCCTGTCACACAATCCTTCAGAAATCCTTTTAACAATCTTATTTTCTACAAAAAAAACATTTATTGTTATTATTATCATTATTATTATTATTATTATTATTATTATTATTATTATTATTATTATTATTATTGTTAATGTTGAAAAGAGCTGATAATATTTTTTTTAGGTTTTTTTAGGGGGGATAAATTGAAAGAACAGCAATGATTGTTCAATTTTGTTACAGTTACATTATTGTTACATTTTATATTATTTACATCAAGCTTTTGAATGGTATAGTAGTGTCTATTGTTATTGAAACTTCATAATATTTCACTTGATTATACATTTAGTCAGGAATTATAGTTTGGAAAAAGTCTTTGGAAAAAAGTCTAACTAGTAAAATTTACACGTTATGTGAAAACTAGTACAAGTATATAAATAAATAAAAAGAGACTTACTCATGTTTAATGAACTCTGCTGAATAAAGTGCTTCATTCTTTTTTCTGAGGAAATCCAAATCTCAAATCCTCAACCACATCACATCTTTTTTTGGGGTGAATTATGTCTTATTCCTCTCATCGCGAAGCAAACAGTTAAAATAATAAAAACTTGAAGAACAGTCTCGCTGCGTTGTCATCTGTTGTGTGGGCGTATTCAAAAGCCGCGCGCTTCAGTGAAACATTTGAATCTCAAAAGCGCGCTCGGCGCGGGGGCGTGGTCGCATTAGAAGATAATGAAGGTAGACGTGAAAAAACGGACATCGCGTTGTTTCATATGGATTATTTTATCACAGAATATTTGTTTGCAGCAGCAGCACTTGTTTAGTTTAAAAGTAGACATGTCAGGCTTTCTATAGATATCTCTCTCATGTCTCTTCGTTGAGTATCACTGAGTTACAGTTCATTTTAATGACGCATTTGTATCTGAAGATCAGCGCAGACAAAGCGCTGCAGACAGCACTCCTTGTTTGTTATCTTTATTTTATAAGTGCACAAAGTTTTGTTGTATTATGTCTGTATACAAAAAAAAGTAGAACCCTTACAGATTCGATTGATGTATTGCACTTATCTGTACGATCAAAACTGACAAGTGTAATTTAAGTTCTTTTCGGGGTTATCAGGAGAAAATACCCCAAAACGCGTATACGCGTTAATCGACTCCAGAGGGTTAAAGTCACAGAGATGTTTGAGTGAGTCCTGCTAAAGAATAAACCCACATTTTTCACTTTTTCCCAAAATTGTGCAGCCCAAAAATTATGGTTCACAAAAGTAAAAAAAGTTAAAAAGTATATGCAAATATACTTACAACTCCAATCATTCTAGAATTATTAATTCTTTGCAAATATAGTTATTTTATCTGGTGAAAATTCCTTTAGTTTTTCATATTGCAAAATATAATCAAAGAAAAACTAAATATTGCAGTGTCAGTTTTATTCAATACTGTGCAGCCCTATAATGCACCTTTCACATATGAGCACTTGGTTTGATATTTTAATATCTAACGCAGTGATAGTAATAAATACTGTGCAAATACTTTATATTTGTAAGCTAATAAATACTAATAAACTTGTCTAATTAAAACCAAACTGATTTCAAAATGTAAAACTCTTCCTGATTATCTAATTGTCAGTCTTTTCCTGATCATGAACTGAAAGACAACCTTTTTTTTATTTTATCTATAATCAATTGAAAATCTGAAGGTTTTTCTAGGTTAGTTTGTTCCATCCAGCATCATGACTGAGCGGTGTTTCTCCTGGAAGCTCTGATCTGGCTCTCACCGTTTGCTCTGAGTTTTGACCCTAGGAGGAGTTTTTGGTTTTGACCAAGCCCTTCTGCACCAGTCCCCTGTAGAACTCCTGGAGGTACGTGTACACGCACTTCCAGTCCGGCTCCCGCATCCGCACCATATCCTCCACATCCAGAAGCTGCGGACAGTCTGCCAGCTTCCTACTCTCACGCCGACGGGGGACAGAGGGAGGAAAGAGGACAGAAACAACAGATCGAGTGGGACGTACAAAGCCAGTGAGGAGAGAGAAACGAGAAAAGCCCACATTAAACTCTGTGATGATGTGTTTTCATGCCTTACATTCATAACAAATACATGTGCAGAGACAAACAACAAACATCAAAAACAGCATCAATGCATCCATTCTGTGATCTCACTGTGCACATGTGAACAACAACATACAGTATGGACACAATAACAGCAATGCAAAAAGTGATTAAACACGTAACCCTTCTGTCTGTCTGACTGTAAAACAGCGTGTTGAAGCTCAGTGACGGGATCATGCTGGAGCGGTGGAGACACGCATCTGTTATTGCTTGCAGAAAACACCGTCATGCCACATACTTATCACAGACACAGAACTGTAAAGGTATTCACGGCAGCGCCGGCGCTGTGGTGGGGCATTCGAGGGCCGTGCCCCCCCTAGCGGTCATTGATGCCCCTCCTACAGGCCATGGCGTGGCCCAAAAAAATATCCCTTTTAGTTATTATTTTAATATTAAATGTTCAAACTGTAACTTAAATAAAATAAAAAGACTGGGGGGAAAATGCATAATTTTGGTTGTTCATGGCACGTTACTAGGCTTCGTCATGGTGAATGCTTATTGGTCGCTGAGTAAACTTGTTACATTTGATTTGCAGCACAGCGCAAAATCCATTTAAAGTTGAAGAACAGTTTGTCCGTCTATATTATAGACAGTTGTTAGCAACTAATTTTAAAAATTTCAAAAAAAAAAAAAAAAAAAATAATTAAAAAAATGGATTTACGAAAATGGTTTAAACCTCTGCAGCCTCGTCAATCAGCAGACTTAGATACTCCGGCCACGACCACGGTCTATGAGAGCCGAGCTGGCCCTTCTTCTGCGAATGCTAGCTCCGGACAACCGCCAAAATATTTAATACGCAGACATTTGTGTGATGATATCCAACTCGTTATCTGAAGAAAAAAAGCCTTAAGTTTTTCAGAAACATCTAAACGAAAAAACTTTGTCTGATGGGGACTTTTTTTTTTTTTTTTTTGCCGGTATTTTAAAGCTTCAAACTGATTCGGTGTTTTTATTTTTTGTCGTCGTAATTTGTTAATTATTTAAGTATAAAAAAAATATATTGCTATTTATTGTAGGCCTATTTTATGTTTTTTTATTTAGCCTATATTATATTTATAGTGTAGCATGTTCAAAATGTTGTTGTGTTTGTAGATAACAATGTGCTTAATGTTAATGTTGCACTTTATTCATTTTTGTGTTGCGAACTGTTATTGGATGTTCGAGTTGGATCGAAAAGAGGCTCCGCCCCTGTGTGTGTGTAAGGGTAATGGGGGTAAAACGGAAGAGAGGGGGGGGGGAGAAGAGTGCCTCGCTGGTTCAAGTGCGGTTCTCTTGGAAGTCGGGGTGTGTACGGCCTGGGTTGTGGCCGACAACAGCCCAAATAAACACCCCTGTTCATTAAAACGCCTCGTCCTTGTCTGAGAACGCTACAATATTATTATTTCTCTGTCCTGTTCTGTTGTTTAGGCTATCTGTTCTGGGCCGGGTTTCCCGATAACGATGTAGCCTAGCCTATCTTAGCTCTTTAAAAGCGCTCTCTGCGTGCAAGGTTATAAACATTAGTAGAAGTTCCTCGCGCGTTTCCCAAAAATGTAGGCTACTGAACTCGTAGAACGCGAGAATAGGTTGGTTCGTGCTACTTGTCGTCGCTGTCCATTCGCAAAGTGCTGAACTAGGCTATACTAACCTTATATGGAATCGTATTCTGAACGTTTTTAACTAACAATCGTCATCTGTTGTGTATTAGGAATCAAGACAGGTAAAAATAAAATTAAAAAATTATATAATGACATTCTTGTAATAATATAAAAACTCCATAATCACGGGGAAGAAGGAGGCGGGAACCGGCGAACATTCAAATAAAACTTTAATAACCAAATAAAGATAAAACAGCGCGACAGCCCATCACGGGCGACTGCCGCGCACAAACAAAAACCAAACACAAAATAAAACCCAGGCCTGGTCCTCTCTCGTCCTTCCACTGTCGTCGTCGCTCCTCTTTTGTATCCTCCCAATCTCCTCCGTGGGACTCGAGACCGGTGAGTGGAGCAGGTGTCGCTCATTTCCCAATCACTCTCCACCGGCCTCGCTCCGTTCCCACGGCTCTCGGCCCGCCCCACTCGTCACAATTCTATATAGATAGATCATTGGAGCTAACATTCTAGGGTAGAATGTCATTCTGTATAGATCATTGGAGCTAACTGACTCTTGCCGTATCCGGTCGGCAAAACAGCAAATTTCAGCGCTGTCTTCTGTTCCTCTTTTAGATAAAAACCCAAGTCTAAATCGTTCATTGTCATTCTATATAGATCTTTCAGATTTAGGTCTGGATTTTCAATGCTACTATGATGTTGCCAATGCTTCAAAAAATATTTATCAAACGACAGTGGCCCCCCCCCGCCGATGATCCAATGCCCCTCCAGTAGATCTGCTCTGACGCCGACTCTGATTCACGGCAACCCGTCAAAATAAAATTCTGGTTTGATTTGAAGTCTGTTTTTCAGTAGAATATACTACTAAAATGAAACAAACATAATTTAACGAATAATCACATTTCTTTTTCAGGTTTTAATAGTTAATCCCCTTTGTTTGCCAAAAAATAAAGGTTGCTTAATTTTCAATAATTAAAGGATAAATGAAATTAATGTTTTATGCATTCAATTGATACCCAGAAAAATTTAAATACACAACAGAATTTCTGAGAAAAAAAAAAATCATAAGGCTACTTTAAGTAAAAATTGAATAAATTAAGATGTTTTATGCATTCACATAATTAGACATGCTAAAACAGAATTTGGTAACAATAAAAAATATAGTAAGAAAACAAAAAACATTTCATAGGGCCCTAAACATGTAATTTTTGTTAAACTTTTATGACTTTAATTAATTAGACTTGATTTTTGATTAATAAAATTTAATTGAACTATTAAAAAGGAGTCGAGAAAAAAAAAAAAAACGGAAAAAAAAACGAATCCAGAAAAATTTAAACGGAAAGAACGGAATGTAAAAAAAAAAAAACAAAAAAAAAAAAACGGAATTTAGGAAAAAATAAAACTGATTTCATAGGGCCCTATGTTATTGATTGGTTCGAGTGGGAATAAAGAGATGAATAGCCAGAGACAAGCAATATTAACTTCTCCATCGTTGTTCAGTCGTAGTACAAGCAGAGTGTTGGCCGGTGTGATATTAGCCCCGCCCCTCCTCCTCTGTGATTGGTCAGCTGACTAAAAAGTGACAGTGATGAGCGCTGCTTTTTAACCACAGTTGAACATTCTTTAAATCTCGGCGGTGAGGGAAAAACGCTCCTGACATTTTAAAAAACAATTGAAAAAATATGCTAGCCTCGGAAAAAAAAAATGTTTTGGTGGACACACGGCTCTAAGGTGCTTTAGTGATTAATTATTTCTACCCGTAAGTGTGCTTTTTTGCATCCATTTCCAACTACTCTTGCTTCTACACAATGGAAAGGGAGCAGTTTGGCATCGTCCTCATTTGACTTTTTCCAGTCAATAATGTTAAAGCACTTAAAGTCTAGTAATACATTTAGATAGACGCTTATGTTTACAACCAGACAATCTGTACAGAGCACGTCTGTGGTGATGCACTTCACTGAAATACTGTCATCTCAGTGTTGGCTCACGGTCTTACTGCAGACTCCGCAACAACTCGTGAAGCAGATTCATTAGTTTTTAACAAAGAGTTGGTGATTTGAAGTGACACGCCGAGCTGAGCGAGTGAAGAGTGACGCGATGTGGCAACTACTTTTGGAAATGAGGACAGCGGAGCTCATGTGATCTGCCCGAGACTGACAGACCATCATAACGGAGCATGAATTCACCTTCAGGCCACAGCAGCACTAATGACTCGCAAGCAATTACAGATGGTGCTGACAGAGCTGGGGATAAACAGTGAGATAAACCAGTGCTCAGAGTCAGGAGGATGAAATGAGAAATCAGCTGGACACAGACTAACCAAAGGGGAAGCAGGTAAGACCTATCCTCAGGTCACCGAACAATACTGACAGAATAATGCTCTTCTGTTAGCAGACACTATTCTGGGGAAACTCGTGAGCGCTCGGCTGGATGTTTCTCATTTAGAAAGGAGCTCAAATGCATGAAAGTTATGTTACTGGGAAAAGGAAAAGGACAGAAGCAGAGGAGAAATGTAAATAATCATTTAAAAAGCTAGTAATGAAGCTTTAGTTATTCAAGCGGACCTGACTCAAAGAAACGACAGCTATTAAGAGATGATTATTCTGAGAGGACTGGAGTTGCAGATCTGATGAACTTGTTAAAAGATTTGGCTTTATTTAAATAAGCTCAGTTCAAAGTGAAACGAAAAGAAAATGAATACATCAGTATTCAAGACTTCTGGATTATGAACGGTAATTGATGTCATGTAGATACTTCACCATGCAAAAGTTTGGGGTCAGTACGATTTATGTTTTAATTATTCAGCAAGGATGCATTCAATTCATCAAAATTGAGAGTAAAGACATTTCTAATGTTACAAAAGATTTTTATTTCAAATAAATGCTGTTCCGAACTTTCTATTAAATCAAATAATCATGTAAAAATGTTGAAAAATTTCAACGTTGATAATAATCAGAGCAGCATATACATTGATTTCTGAAGGAAAAATTCAGCTCTGATCACAGGAACAAATTACATTTTAATATATATTCACACAGAAAACGGTTATTTTAAATACTAATAATATTTCACAGTATTACTCTTTTTACTGTATTTTTGATCAAATAATTGCAGCCTTGGAAAGCAGAAGAGGCTTCTTTCAAAAAAAAAAAAAAAAAAAACCCACTTAGAAAATCCTACTGAGCCCAAACTCTTGAATGGTAGTGTGCAGTATATGAAGGCAGGTTCCTGGGACAAACTGACCTTGAGTGTCTGCCTAAGTGTGTTATTTGGAGTTTGACAATACTAGAAACATGGGGGAATTCACTAAGAATCAGTTGCACCTGCTGATAGCAACATGGTTTCAAAATTTGACAAAAAAAAAAAAAAAAAAAAAAATCAGTTCTGGACACAATGTGCATCCAGCTCTGAGTGGTGGGCTGTAGTGGACACAGCAGCAGAACACGGGTTAGGTGTTGATTACTGCGACTGTACAGCGTCGTTCCATCGCTGTGACATCCAGGCACTTCATCAGCTCAAGATGAAGCAGGTGCGCGTGACACGCCTGGATATTGGCCCAAACACTTATACACAAACAGCTGTTTGCTGCCAGCTTTCCATCTGCAGTCACAGCAACACATTCACTGCACGAGGCCTATGTTTCAGAAATGCCTTATTTGCATAGAAGGAAATGTTTGCGTTTTCTCAGTAAAGAATGACATTCTTATGTAACACAACATTTTAAAGTAAGAAAGCATCAATGAACAGTGCTATACGACGTCAGAAGCAACTGTTAGTGAATCCACCCCAGAGTGCACCAACTCAAATTTGAATTGTATTCCTGCCTGTCATTTTTTTGTATGTGTTTGATCATCGTCTGGACTCACTCTGCTGTGCTGAAGGCCACCTCAAAGTTCTGCCTGCGGTTTGCGGGACTGAGGCTGGAGTAATCGAAGGCCTCTGGAAAGAAGTTATGCACCAGAGCGCAGAAAGCCATCCCGTCACTCCAGCTGGAGGAGAAGTTCTGGATGTCCACATTTCATGACATGAAGGAGACAGAAGCAATATGGAGACAGAGAGCAGAGTAATATTGAGAAATATTATTACTGTTTAAAATAACATTGTTCTATTTGAATACATTTTAAAATGCAATTTATTCCTGTGATCAAAGCTGTATTTTCAGCATCATTACTCCATTCTTCAGTGCCACGATTCTTCAGAAATCAAATTTAGAGAAGTAGACATCTCAAAAATAAATTTTGGCCATTATTGAGCACTATAAACACATGTAATGTCTGTTTAATTCATACATCCCTAATATAGACAAATGCATCCAGCTGTCGCTGTAGCTAAATAAAAAGAAGATAGAAATGCTTTGAATGATGAAACACAAAGACAATAAACACTCGATTGTGACAATGTGTAGTTTATATGTGTTCTTCAAGCCATCTCAGGTATTTTCATCATAATTATGTATATTTATAATCCATTGCTAATCGAGACAGTGCCTGATTGTGTGATAAGAAGCCAGATCAGATCAAAAAAATAAGTTGTTTCAAACATTCAACTGGTGCTGTGGAGTAAATACATGTTATAATGTTCTCTTTAGTGTTCTAAACAACAGGTTTAGAAGTGCTTCTCATTACGAGTGATTATAAGGTTAGATGTTTGGCATGTGTTCCTCTTTCAAATGCATATTTGAAAATGCTTGATGGCCCTATTTCTCATTCTCTTTTAATTGTAAGCACATGCTAAATAACTGTTTGATGGAAGAGAGAAAGTCCATAACACTTTGGAAGGACTTGAGGGTGAGCACATGATGGCTGAGGTTATGATTTTCTCCTGTTACCTCATAGGAACGGGTCTTGGATCGGCACCAGTCCAGCAGCATCTGTTTAATGGAGTTGGCGTTGGGGACACCAAAGCTTGTGGAGCGCTGCACCTTGTTTACTTGAGCAATGGCCGAGTTGCTACAGGCAGAGACAGAAAGAAATGCTGTTGAACAGGCGGTACTTCTGTGAGCTTAATGAGTCTGAACGTGTGTGAAAGCCGCAGGCTCACCCTCCAGAGCCTCCAGTGTTCTCCAGCTTCTCGATCATGGCTCTTCGTGCCTGTGCTGCAGATGTCTTGGGTAATGTCTGAGCCCTCATCAGCTCCGTTCTCTCCGCCTGTCTGCGCTCAAGAGCTGACGTTCTGCTGGAGGTACGAGACGTGTTGTCCTCACGGTCAAAAACACTGAAACCGAGAGGAAAAAAGTCAATACCTTACAGGATGAATAGTTATCTGGTAATTATTACATAATAAGACCCTAATATTAGACCAGGACCAAAGAGAGAGAGTTATTTTTGAGTTGATTTTTGACTTTGAAGCACTCACCTGCCGACCTTCCTAGTGGACGTGGTGCTGGAGTAACTGTAGGATTTAGTTTGCACTGTTCCCTCTGATGACATATGAAGAGGAAAGAGGGTTTGATATGTGTGCTGGTGGAAATTAAGTCTAAACACTACAAACTGAGTTCAGTAAACTTACTGTCTGTCTTTTGAACATAGCTGGATTCCATGATAGTGCTGCGGGACGTCCTGCCAGTATCATCTGCACACACCAGCAACGAGAGCGTCACGATCAAGTTACACACAGAACAAGAGGCTGTCGCTGAAGGATCGGGCAGCATTAACAAACCTGGACCCCCAGCCTGCAAGTGTTGTTACTCATTTAAAAGCGTTCAGCCAATCTTCTCCTTCCTGATCCACTCAAAAGCTTCCTGCATTTGTGGGTCACTTTTGACTCAGTGGAGCGTGTGCTTATAAAAGAGTCACGATAGCACTTTATTTTAAAGTCCTGCTCCGCATATACATACTATGTACTTGTTATAGCTATAATAACAATAACTGGGTAATAACTAGGTACTAACCCTGAACCTACCCCTAAACCTAACCCATGCAGTGACCTTATATTATCCAGTACGTTCTTAGGTAAGTACAGGCATGTGCACATACTGTAAAATAAAGTGCAACTTAATATTTTAACTAAAGCCACATTGTATCTGATCATTAACATATTATATATATATATATATATATATATATATATATATATATATATATATATATATATATATATATATATATATATATATATATACATATATACACACACACACACACACACACACACACACACACACACACTGAACAAAATTATAAACGCAACACTTTTGTTTTTGCCCCCATTTTTCATGAGCTGAACTCAAAGATCAAAGACTATTTGTCCACTCAAGTCGGTTACGAAGATGAACTGCAGTCATGTCGAGACCCCGATGAGGACGATGAGCATGCAGATGAGCTTCCCTGAGATGGTTTCTGACAGTTTGTGCAGAAATTCTTTGGTTGTGCAAACCGATTGTTGCAGCAGCTGTCCGGGGGGCTGGTCTCATACGATCTTGGAGGTCCTGGGCTGGTGTGGTTACACGTGGTCTGCGGTTGTGAGGCCGGTTGGATGTACTGCCAAATTCTCTGAAACGCCTTTGGAGACGGCTTATGGTAGAGAAATGAACATTCAATTCACGGGCAACAGCTCTGGTGGACATTCCTGCAGTCAGCATGCCAACTGCACTCCCTCAAAACTTGCGACATCTGTGGCACTGTACTGTGTGATAAAACTGCACATTTTAGTGTGGCCCTTTTATTGTGGCCAGCCTAAGGCACACCTGTGCAATAATCATGCTGTCTAATCAGCATCTTGATATGCCACACTTGTGAGGTGGATGGATTATCTCAGCAAAGGAGAAGTGCTCACTAACACAGATTTAGACAGATTTGTGAACAGTATTTAAGAGAAATAGGCCTTTTGTGTACATAGAAAAAGTCTTAGATCTTTGAGTTCAGCTCATGAAAAATGGGGGCAAAAGTGTTGCGTTTATAATTTTGTTCAGCATATATATATATATATATATTTTATAGCCATCACTGGATAAAAAAAAACTAAGTGATCACACATTTTTCTGTAATTAATTGCAATATTAATATTAATATGACAGCCATAATTTTTTTTCATTATAAGAAATTTAATTGGAATATATCATTATATGAAATGTATAAGAACATATAATCTAAAAAAAATACCAGTATCAACTTCATTGAAATCAATGGATTCAATAAATTCCTTTGAACTCATAACTCATGGCTACTAAAAAACAGTCCAAATATAGTTGATCTGTTATGTCTGTTACATCTTTTCTCTGTTTGTAGTTCTTTTGTGTGCATATTCATGTTTACCAACACAAATCAGTCCTAAAAGTGTGTGAGATATATGGGAAAGAGACTAAATATATTTTACCAAAAGTATTTTTGAGACAAATGTAACCAACAGATAAAAAAGTCGGCATATCATCGTGTGTAAATCGTCAATTGATACCCGGGTCAAACTTGCCCTGAAACACAATACTTGTTATAATTACATCATATACATTTTTTGGTGATATCTCATAAAACGTACTTTAAGATGTGTTATTTGATAGTCTTAACCCATTTGCAAAGTTTCATTCCTGTACCAAAAACTATGGGTTTTTATGATGCATGCACCTATTTCACCTGAATGCAATTTTAAAAGGTACACAAATACCTGTTGGAGGGCTCTTAAAAGTGTAAAAAGGAGTCTGCTGACCTTAAATAGACCTTAATTTATTCCTAGGGTCTTGTAAAACTAAACTATGACTGTTTTTGATGCAAAATCTTGAACATAAACCAGGGGGAAAATAAAATGAAGCAAGCAGAATTCACTACGTTACAGCTCTGCTACCTGAATGGGAAACACGACTGGTGATGTGACTGATAGCGGAGCCGTCAGTGGAGCGCTCGATCTTCTTCACCACATCTTCACTGGTGTCTGCACCCACACGGGCTTTCTGGGATCTCTCGTCCCGCTGATGCCTGAGCTCCTGCAGACGCTGATCTCGCTCCTTCTCTCTCTGGTCTGAGGACACGGGCAAAATGAACAGCGTCAGGGTGAAGGGAAGAGAAATCAGGGTGAAGGTGGAGGATGGATCAGGGATGCACAGTACATGGGTGATCATGATCAACATGGGCGACACTATCTGACTAGGGAGTGAGTTCAAGAAACACATTGTGTTTGCAACTCTAGTGACACAGAAATCACACACTTCAGATTCTATCAGTATCACATTCAAGGCACTTGTGTGAAAGCTTTAAGATCTTAAATTAACACCATAGTAGGGGTGTGCAATATTTATAATCTACAATAATATCGCAATTGCCATTTTAACGATGTGTGAGCGGTCATGTTGTTTTTCCTGAATATCAGCACGACTGCAAATTATGATAACAAATGGCATTTTCATTTTATACAACAGTTCAGAAAACATAAGGTTTATAATGCGAGTTACATTTTTAAAATATCAATGTTATTGGCATTATCAATGCTCTATTTTGCCAAAGGAAACAGTTTCAAACAAAGCTAAAGCAGAACTCTTGTGCGCCTCTGAGCAAAAGATAGCGATGCTTCATTTTTGAACAAATCGGGTTAATGATTCAGTGACCCATTTGCTTCGTTCCTGAATGAATCAACCATTTGAACAAATCAGTTGAAGGAATGACTCAAGACAGTAACTCATCACTACCTACTGGTGGTTTTAGTTTCATATTTGAAATATAATTTCATATAATGTAGGCAGTTGTAACTGCAATGTAACTAATTTACACTGCAGCTGTGTAAATGCATTCATTCCACCTCTGAGCCCTGTGTAAATACATCCAAATGTGCAGTTTCTGCAGTGCAGAAATGTTTTTTTTTTTTTTTTTTTTTGATATTCATCTAATTGGTAACCAACAGTTAATTTAAGAGTTTGACATAGAAGATGATGCATACATCTAATAAGGTTAGAAGAAATCGCCTTTATAAGGTAAAAATGACACTGGAAATCACCACACTGAAAAGCTTGTACACGTTAGGCCTACACCGGGCCAAAATCAGAACAAACTCAGCAAAATCTAACTATTGACAAAACCCCAGACCATACAGAGATATCATTTTCAGTCAATATCGCACACCCCCACACCAATAGACGAACATATGTTTGTACATTTCATCAAGCAAACACAAAGCAAGCAGTACCATATGATAATAAAACACACATATTTTCATGCATGGTTAAACCACATGACCAGATCACACCAATCACACGTGGCACATTAAAAACTATATACCGTCTCTGCAAATACAAACCAAGTCAACAGCCAAACGAAGCCTAACTGACCCTTCACCAAGGCCCTGGGCGTTAGCAAAGGGGCAGTAGGGCAAAAACACACACAATCCAGAAACCCTACCCATTTCCTCCTGTGTGCATCCCAGCCTAGCCTCTGAGAGCAAAGAGAGAGAAACAGCACTCAACAAAAGGGAAGCAAGGAAGACAGACAGTCTGGCACTGAGAACTCATAGACTTTATATGTTGACGCCCCTCAGTATATAAAGAGAATAACGAAAGAAGAGGAGAAGGAGAGATGAGTGCTGTACAAGAAAACAAAGGCAGATATATTCACCTCGCTTTTTCTTTCGCAGTTCTCTCATTGCAGTCCTGATCATTTTCCTTTCTTCAAAGTCTTTGCAATCATCAAGCTGTAAAAAATAACAATAATAATAATACAGAAACTCATTGTACTTTTGTACTGATAAGTATCATCTTTGTACTGAATTAATGAGTCATGCACAATAACATGATGAAAGCCTGTGTACCAAATTTTTTTCAGTTCTGTTCTCTGAATAGTGTTGCTTGTTTTGTTTTAACCCCTTCGCATACCCAAAGTAAACTGTAAGCTGTTCTTGAACCATTTGGAGTATATGAGTGGTTTTGGTCTCTTTTGAAAGGTGACACTCTGTAAGTCTTACTGGTATTGAGCAATATAACTTTGAACACACTGAAAAAGAAAAAAAAAAACATTCTGCCTACATTTTTTTTTCTTTTGTAAACAGATGCCTGCAGATGACTACAGCTGGGAGCTATTAGCTGGAAAACACAATGGGATCACAGCATGAAGCCTTGTTGGTGGTCTGACAAAGACACTGATTCTACCTGCTGTGTTGACTGTATCTTAAATCTTAATGGTTTGCATCAGTCGAATCACAAAATCTCAGCTTTTCAAAGATATGCGAAACATTTATTTCATTTATTTATTTTTTGAGTTGTTGTATGTCACGAAGTTAACACTCAAAAACACTCAGCTGCAGGCGGTACAGTGCAACATGGCAAAGTAGGGATGCACCAGCGCAAATAAAGAATGCCCCTTTTATTTTTGGGTGATGTCTGTATCTAACAGCAGGAGAACTGCAGTACCATTTTGTCCAGGATCTCCTCGTCCTCAATCTCCTGCAGCTTCTCTGAGGTCAGCTTCTCACTTTTGACGGAGGTTGTGGATGATCCGTTAGGAAGCACAGGGACGTCCCGGGACGCCTCGCACACAGATTCACCCACAAGAGAACATGGGCTCCGTCCTCCATCCTGTGAGTGTGGGGGGATAAAACACACAACAACATGATGTTTGTATGTATGATACACTATAAAGCTACATTGTAAAAAAAATAAAATAAAAAAAAATCAAATTTTATTGGTAAAACACACATGCTACAGAAAAAACCTGTTCATTAGTTAACGGTAAGTTACCTTACTTTCATATATATATATTGTTACATTTCATGTCATTTTACAGTAAAATACTGTATACATCTTTGTTACTTTCCCAGCTCACATTTGATGGTTTTTCATTTTAATTACGGTTTTCTTCTTGTTTTTTGTTTTTTTTAAACACACGGGTTTTTTTATGCTGATATATTGATGTTTATTACATTATTTCATGTAATTTGTGTTACCATGATGGTGTTTTGTATTTGTGTGCATGAAACCGTGTATCTTCTGTACATTAGCATTCACCTCAGCATGTGAGGAGAAAAGCTACTTGTGATGAACTTCGATTCATAGTGTGACTTATATCATGACCACCTGTGTTTTTAACAGAGTTGTCAGTATATTATAAAACTATCATATCATATCATATCATATATCATATCATATATCATATCAGCTTTACCCACACATGGCCACTAGCTTAAGAAAAGAACTTAAGTGTTCCTCAAGGTCATTTTGATGTATTTATATTGTGGTAAAAGCTGTTACGCTAAAATTCTCTTTAGAATCTGACTACTTTGATTTTATATTTAACATAAATAGCTTTCAAACTTATTTTGAACATTTTGAACTCTAAAAATGAAAAACGAATTAAGAGTATGTATAATATTCAAAAGTGGTCATCGCAATTGCAGAAAAATGCATGATCACAACGGTTCCACTTTATCATGATTAAAAATGCATTATATTGGCGTATGGGTAGAACATCTTGGTAATGCTGACAGACAGACAGATGCCGATTGATAAGATCTTATACTATGATACTAAAACACAGTGTTATGACATTTATATCTCTGGACAGCTAATCTCTAAAGCAGGCTAGAATCGACAGCAGCACAATTGACATCAGGATTTAAGAGCAGGGACAATAAAAATAGCCGTCCAAAAATAAACCTAGTGATGGAGAGATGGGCAAGAAAAGAGCAGACGAGAGTGAGTGAAAGCATTACAGCAGAAAGAGGAGATGGAAAAAAGGGGGCTGGTGGAAGGGAGGTTTGAGAATGTTTCTGAATCTGATTCTATGGCTACAGCTGTGTTTACACAAAGCCGTAGAAGCCCGCTGACATTTAGACAGGAATGCGAGCTCAGTGTAATTTCTGTGAATGTCGCTGGGAGCCTCGGCTTGCCGCTCTCATCCACGCCCACACTCAAGAGCTTCACTGATCTCTGCTTCAATGAAGGCACACGTGTGTCCGCTCGGAACGGTCAGAAACTCGACAGTGTTTAGAGTGCATAGCACACTTGATACTGTGGAAAATTAGGTCTTCTGTGGTTATAAAAGGCTTGGGACAAAACAATGCACAACTTTAAAAACTATTATAGCTCGAATAAATCACTCAATGCTAAAGATCTCAATGTAGGGCTTCACGCTTACTTTTTCCCCAAAGAAACATGTGTTGCTTGAGTTTAGGAGCGCATGAGAAAAACATTTTTAAATAAGTTTTTCTTAATAAAAGGGTACGAGAAATTTTCAGTACAAACCAAAACAAGCAAAAAAGATTAATTTATTAGAATACAGAAAGTTACAATGGATTTTTTTTTATATATTTCAGCAGAACCAACTGTACTAATGTTATGTTATTTATATATTTATACTATATTATATATATTATATATAGATATAGATATATATATATTATGATCTATATATAATATAATATTTATATATATATTTATATATATCTATATATATAATATTCTAATATATAGTTATATATATATATATATTATCATATATATAGACATATATATATAAAAATTTCAGTAGTTTTCTTCCTGTGCCGAGGAAGGCCAGGATGGAAATTACAAGTGTTTACGGTTTATTACAATGCTAGATACTCTTTATTGTGTAAATACCAATAAAAAAAACCAGTAGGAAAAAAAAACAACTTTATCCATTGCATGCATGACCATCATAAGCAATTCATTTGGCAAAAATGTGCGGTTTTCATTGATTATGACCTGATCTGAAACCGCCACGCCTGAGGATTACAAAACAGTCACATTTTTACGTTGAAAATGCTCTTATTTACTTAAATAAATCATAGCCTTTCTACAATTAATAAATCACAAAAGGTTGTATAGTGATTCCTGCCTCTTTCCAACCTCTTAAAATAATGACTTTTTGTTATACCATTAAGACATTTACTTTCCTACTTTGTTTTCTTTGCACAAATGCTCCTAAATAACATTATACAATTCACCACATCTATTTTTTAGTCGCAAATGCAAGTGAAGCGCCTCGCACCTGTTGAACCCCTATACAAGAAGCACTTATGTCAAATCGTTAAATGCATTCAGGTGGCGGTTAAAATTATCTCAAAGATCCTTAGACACTGTATTTAATCTCATAATGGTCATGTGCTAACTTTGCAGCAACACGAACCCCATAAAAAATATACAAGGTATACAAGGCAACAGGCTAATTCCTTAAATGAGAGTCGTGCACCACACACACTAAAGCACACACCTAAATCATGTATGCAACAGACCATGACTGTGATAGACTTCTGCAGAAATCACACTTGAATGCCCATGCAAATCTTGTGCAACAAGAGTTACTATCTTTCTACCTCTTACTAATCACCTGATTAACAAGGCTGTCTGCGATTCACCCAGGTCTAGGTGTCAGACAAGCAACGTGCCTTAGCCAACATTTTAACTACGCCAAGGTATATTGTCAAGCAGTGAAGCAAACAAACACACCAGTCTTCACCAATTCTAGGGAATTAAGATTCTCTTAACGCAACCAGCGCATGCACACAACATGACAACACACAGACCAACTTTCCATGCTCAATGAACTACCTTCTGCCACTATATCTAGAGCGTAACTTGCCCTAAATCAAGAGATCCCTGGCGAAAATCTGATCTGACCGGAATCGGAATAAATCTTTCCTGGAAACCCAAGGTAGAGTCAGACACTAAGGACTTTCAATAATCAGATAGCAGGGGGCCATCTGATATTTCGATTTCAAATGTACTGCACTAAAGCCAGTAAAATCTATCTTGAAGCATATAGGTTAAAAATGAAATAGTCATACCAGATGGGATCTTTGATGGATTAAGTCTGTGTGTCTATTTGTTGAAGGAAAGAGCAAAAGTAGGGCAAAGCTTTCAATCAAAAGAAAATCTTGAGGAGATTTAAAAAAGCTTTAACTACAATCCCTATTATTTAGATGGTTTCCGTTGGAAAAATTTTCTAGTCCACCATTTATTCACACGCGAGTGCATTATGGACTATAAAATAATAATCCATAGGGAAAATTTCTTGCTTTCCAAACCCAAAGACATCCAAATGACGACCAAATAACAGATTCATAAAAGCAAAAACCATTTTCTATTATTCATAAGCATAAATATGAAAATACTACTTGTCATTTGGCAAAATATTAGAATATGCAATCTTTCTGAGGTCACAGCTAACGTACTTGAAATACAATAATTTTTGCAAACCGCACTGCTAGGTGTTCTTGGGGCACTGCAATTAGTGGCTAAACCTGGACCAAAGCAAAAAGAGGCCATCCCCCAAGTGGTCTCTAGATATGGTTTCATGTCCCAATGGCACGTCTGTTTTTGGCCTCACTTTTAAATTGCAAAAACTGATGTCCTTTGCCTTAGAAAAAGTACTAAATGTTCTGGGGGAAAGAAAGCCAACACTATAATGCTACCATGCTATTGCTACGCGAGACTCTGCAGGTGGGAGAGACAACAGATGATGTGCCGGCAAACCGCAGGCGAAAGGTAGGAGGGTGTAGCACTGTGTTGAACTTCACCAGCAGATGGCTGCTGGCGCTGGATCACCGTCTTGTTATTGCGTCCAGTTTCGGTTCAGGGCAGTCCAAGGGCCACTGCAAAGCTCCATTACTTTGAATTGCAAGTTTCTCTGATGGATCCTTGAAACTCGAGTTCTCTCTGCTTGTATAAGGCGGCGATTGGCCTCAACAACAAGGCGTGACTGAGCGTCGCTTCCCTCAAGATGTGCCTGCATCCTTTTGCCGAAAACTTCAAATCGCAATGTAACCTCTTGCACGGCTCGTGAAGATGAGTTCCGCTCATAAAACCGTTCCTCGGGTTTGCTTTTTCATCTTCATCATCTGCAACAGTCTGTAACAAAAGGTCTCCGATCACAGCCTCTAGGCCCGACTCCACACAATCTTGATCCAGATGGTCCTGGAAACTGACTTGGTTGCCTAGGTCTAGCGTGGAGTCCAAACTGACACCAGACATG
Source organism: Cyprinus carpio (assembly GCF_018340385.1). Classification (NCBI taxonomy): domain Eukaryota; kingdom Metazoa; phylum Chordata; class Actinopteri; order Cypriniformes; family Cyprinidae; genus Cyprinus; species Cyprinus carpio. Next base: position 37,256,632 of record NC_056576.1, read on the forward strand.
GTCTTTTTGTATGCTTCTCTAGGTGCCAAATAATCTTTAAAAGCTCCAAAAATAAGAGTTTGCTTGAGCAATCAGAGCAAATCGCCTTGTAATAGTTACAGACGACACAACATACACCTTAGTGCTTTCAACTCCCAGTTGAGACAAATCCTGGCCCTTATATACGTCTCTCCAAACCCCATCAGCTGTGAACGCGCGGCTAGTTCAGCCAATGGAGAGTTTTGGAATTCTGTAGCCATGGCAGCTGGGGGCCCCAGAGCCCCCTGCTAACTCAGGTGCCACAGTCATCTATTTATCAACGGTGGCCATTATTCCAGTGGGCAACCGCCTATAAGCCCCCTGCTCTCTTTTTTTTAGAGCTCTTGTCCTTCACACCTTTCACTAGCAGAGAATGTCTTCGCAGAGCAGCGGTGAACAATGTGAACACATGCACACAGTGGCAAATCCAAGGCACAAAATGGATAATTAGCTTTTGTTTTTTGGGATATCTGAACGATCTTAAAAACCCTAGATGTAGAGTAGGGTTGCACCAGCCGCTATGTTCAGTTCTTCTTTAAATTGGAACCCAGACGCTTAGCAACTACTTGCTAGTTTGTTACTGTACCGCATTTGATTGCACACCATTTAGTTCTTTCAGGCAGAATGTGCAGCAGTAGGTCATAAACCGATCTGTAAAGTAATGCGTAGTCATGTAATATGATATTTCAACTTCAATAATTCAGGAATAAATGAATAAATAATACTGGGTCATGAGTTTATTGTAAGGACCGATTCACGCATTAATGAACTATTAACTATGACTTTTGTCTCAAACTCCTAATTTGAAGCTGCTTAGTTAATAGTAAGTAAGGTAGGCAAGTTGTTAGTTTGTGCGCTTATGGATTGGGATTAAGGGATCTAACAACATGGCGATTTTTCTCTTTGTTCTTTCTTTTTTTTTCATTCCTCATTTTCATTAATATTCTTCTTTTTTTCATTTCCCATGTTTCTTTTTGCACATTTTTTTTCATTCATTCTCATGCTGAATAAGACATTAATATCTGCTTACAAGGATAATCTTTTAATATTAATACAGTATATTTGATAATTTTTAAGATAATCCCTAACTTCTGGCTGTGAACTCCTCTAAAAGTTAGTAAAGACTTTGCTCATGTAAACACACATAGAAAATGTTGTATAATTACCTTCTTTTCAGATAACCTTAATTTAAAGCCCAATACCAGTATATTGATCGATTTTAAACTTTTATTTTGATGTCATTATTCAACTCCTTTTACAGTAAATTCTATTGTTAAATATTATTTTATCCTGTACGACAAAAAAACAAGCTCTGCAGGATATTAAGTTTCAGAGAAAACATATTTTTTTAACTTGTTATTGCTTTATATAAATATTTTCATTTTGGACGGTTAATAAACAAGCAACTCTCCACTAATATTTCTACATATTTTACCATTTAAATACGGGGTTTACTTCTATCATAAACATTATTTTGCCCGTAATTACAAGTAACTCCCAATATTTCTAAACTACTATTACCATTTCAAATACGGTAGTTTTACTTTATCTAAACATTATTTGACATTGTGCAATTACAAGTGCAACTCTCCAATATTTCTAAATACTATTACCATTAGCATGCGGTGTTAGTTTATATGTGTAAACATTACCTTTGACAGTGCATTACAAGTAACTCTCCATCTTTCCTAAATACTTATTGATTATTTAGATATACGGTAGTTTACTTTCTATGGGAACCCAAGAGCCTGACAGTTATTACAAGTAACTCTCCAATATTTCTAAATACCATTACCATTTTTAAATACATTTCGGTAGTTTACTTTATATTATAAACATTATTCTGACAGTAATTTCTCACAAGTAACCTCTCCAATATTTCTAAATACTCCACCTTACCATTTCTAAATACGGTAGTTTACTTTATATATAAACATTATTTCTGACAGTAATACAAAGAACTCTCCCAATATTTCTGCATATTTAAACATTACCATTAAAATACGGGGTTTACTTATATATTAACATTATTTGACAGTAATTAACAAGTAAGCTACTTCCAACATTTCTGCATTTTGTACCATTAACTACGGGGGTTTTAATTTATATTAATATTAGTTGACAGTAATACAAGCAACTCTCCAATATTATAGCCACTTAACCATTAAGTACGGGGATTACCGTATACAACCATATTTCCAATATTTTCAGAGTCAAAACCCTCCATTATTTCAAAGATTGTACCTTTAATTGATGGGTTTCTACCTTAGTAAAAACATTTCTTATATTGGTAGATTTATAAGCAACTTCCCTTAACATATATCTATATATTTCTCCACATACACGTTACTCATTAATATATGTGGGGTTTGTACTTATATAACAAATACTTGACAAGTAATTACGCAAAACACATACTCCAATACACTTTGACATGCTTTACCATTAATGTACAAGGCTTTATCAAACAACATATTATAAAAGTGATTTAAAGGCAACTATCCAATAATCTATATACTTTACTCATCAATGTATGAGGTATAACTTCTTTATATAAATACAGTCGCTTTATACTAATTGGAAAACTCAACTTTCCAATATATCAACATGACATTTAATAATGTATGGGTTCACTTTATATAAACATTAATGGACA
>NC_056576.1:37259378-37259459 GCF_018340385.1 Cyprinus carpio
AAGTTACTTATGATCACACGCGTGAACTCGACAATCGACTTCTGTGTACTTCGACAGGAAGTAAATACAGGTATGTGCTAG
>NC_056576.1:37259626-37259740 GCF_018340385.1 Cyprinus carpio
ATACTGCGTACCTTGTCAGTGAACTACGGCTCTGTCTATTAAATGCCGCTACATTTGAAAGCAGGTGATGGCGATTTAGCGGTAATCACAGAACCAGATTTACTGACTAGATGC
>NC_056576.1:37261085-37261207 GCF_018340385.1 Cyprinus carpio
ATTAAACACCTGACTATGCATAAAATTTTTTTTAAAAAAAGTCATAAACCGGAAAAACCGTATTTTTTTTTAAAAAAGCCGAGGAGTAATTATTCGGCTTATTTGTTGAACACTTGACTATG
>NC_056576.1:37261500-37262231 GCF_018340385.1 Cyprinus carpio
TTACGTTAAGTTAAAAACAAACTGCCACTGAGACAAGTCTTTGTCAGGTCCTAACTAGGGGTCGACCGATTATCGGCGTGGCCGATTATCGGCGCCGATATTAAGCATTTTTATTGTTATCGGCATCGGCCATTTTCAAAACCGATTTGCCGATAAAATCATTTTATTTTGAAATGCGCGATCTGGCACTGATCCAGCCACCTCAGTCAGAGCGCACCGCTCTGTGGCCTAGACTAAGCCCCGCCCATCGTCCGTCTGATTTGTTGGGAGTCACAGCCTGGCTAATCAATACGGCTTGGCGCTAGTTTGAAAATGCTCACACCGGTTATTGGTGGAGCTGCTTCAGCGGGATCCTCATCATACATCAATAAGTACATTCTATGTAAGAGAATGCAGTAAACGCCTCTGAAGTTGCAATAAATCACTACACTGAAGTTGCAAAAACACCTAAATATATCCATTTATGATGACAAGCCCCGTTTCAGTTATTATACCAGAATTTCGTCACGTCCGGCTATTGCAGTGATATGTTTAACGGATCATCACATCAGTGCTGAGGTAAAACCAAAACCTACTTCTCTCACCATTCGGCCAACTNNNTGTTAAATTGTGACTAGATTATCAACACGAATGAATTCACTCACGTCTGCTGCGGTTTTTTTTGAGTTGTTCACATAGCTTCACTGAACAGCGTCCGTTCCGTTAGGGCTCTTAGTCAAAAAAATTGCACA
>NC_056576.1:37262269-37262498 GCF_018340385.1 Cyprinus carpio
GTGTGAGCAGCATGTATATGTACATGATTGTATTTTTGAGAAAGCAACATTTATGCGTGGTTAGTGAAAAACTAAAATTTTTAAATCACTTGAATNTCTGAAAGGGCATCAAGCGCGAGCTCTGACGCCCTGACGCGACGCGAGCTCGCTATTCATGATTTAGTTTTCTCCGCGGCCGCGCTCTCTCATTTGACTAATAACCAGGGTGCGATTTGCCGGGGGGGATGGG
>NC_056576.1:37263498-37320998 GCF_018340385.1 Cyprinus carpio
AAAAAAAACCACTTTTTTTCATTTTTTTCCCCCAAAATTTCCCCCAAAAAATTATTTTCCAAAAAAGTAAAAAAGTTAAAAATTATATGCAAATATACTTACAACTCCAATCATTCTAGAATTTAATTCTTTGCAAATGGGTTTTTTTTATCTGGTGAACATTCCTTTAGTTTTTCATATTGCAAAATAAAACCAAAAAAAAAACTAAATATTGCAGTGTCAGTTTTATTCAATACTGTGCAGCCCTATAATGCACCTTTCACATATGAGCACTTGGTTTGATATTTTAATATCTAACGCAGTGATAGTAATAAATACTGTGCAAATACTTTATATTTGTAAGCTAATAAATACAAATAAACTGTCAAATTAAAACCAACTGATTTAAAAATGTAAAACTTTTCCTGATTATCTAATTGTCAGTCTTTTCCTGATCATGAACTAAAAAGACAACCTTTTTTTTATTTTATCTAAAATAAATTTGAAAATCTGAAGGTTTTTCTAGGTTAGTTTTTTCCATCCAGCATCATGACTGAGGGGTGTTTCTCCTGGAAGCTCTGATCGGGCCCCACCGTTTGCTCTGATTTTTTGACCCAGGAGGAGTTTTTGGTTTTGCCAACCCCTTTCTGCACCAGTCCCCTGTAGAACCCCTGGAGGTACGTGTACACACTTCCAGTCCGGCTCCCGCATCCGCACCATATCCTCCACATCCGAAGCTGCGGACAGTCGCCAGCTTCCTACTCCACGCCGACGGGGGGACAGAGGGAGGGAAAGAGGACAGAAACAACAGATCGAGTGGGACGTACAAAGCCAGTGAGGAGAGAGAAACGAGAAAAGCCCACATTAAACTCTGTGATGATGTGTTTTCATGCCTTACATTCAAAACAATACATGTGCAGAGACAAACAACAAACTAAAAAAACATCAATGCATCCATTCTGTGATCTCACTGTGCACATGTGAACAAACAACATACAGTATGGACACAATAACAGCAATGCAAAAAGTGATTAAACACGTAACTTCTGTCTGTCTGCTGAAAAACGGGGTGTTGAAGCTCAGTGACGGGATCATGCTGGGGGGTGGAGACACGAAATCTGTTATTGCTTGCAGAAAAACACCGTCAGGCCACATATTATCACAGACACAGAACGTAAAGGTATTCACGGCAGCGCCGGCGCTGTGGTGGGGCATTCGAGGGCCGTGCCCCCCCTAGCGGTCATTGATGCCCCTCCTACAGCCAGGGCGGGGCCCAAAAAAATTCCCCCTTTTAGTTATTATTTTAATATTAATGTTCAAACTGAACTTAAATAAAATAAAAAGACTGGGGGAATGCATATTTTGGTTGTTCATGGCACGTTACTAGGCTTCGTCATGGGGAATGCTTTGGTCGCTGAGTAAACTTGTTCATTTGATTTGCAGCAGCGCAAAATCCTTTTAAAGTTGAAGAACAGTTTGTCCGTCTATATTTAGACATTGTTAGCAACAAATTTTTAAATTTCAAAAAAAAAAAAAAATAAAAAATTAAAAAAATGGTTTTACAAAAATGGTTTAAACCTCTGCAGCCTCGTCATCAGCAGACTTAGATACTCCGGCCACGACCACGGTCTATGAGAGCCAGCTGGCCCTTCTTCTGCGAATGCTAGCTCCGGACAACCGCCAAAATATTTAATACGCAGACATTTGTGTGATGATATCCAACTCGTTATCGAAGAAAAAGCCTTAAGTTTTCAGAAACATCTATACGAAAAAACTTTGCTGATGGGGACTTTTTTTTTTTTGCCGGTATTTTAAAGCTTCAAACTGATTCGGTGTTTTTTTTTTTGTCGTCGTTTTTGTTAATTTTTTAAAGTATAAAAATATATTGCTATTTTTGTAGGCCTATTTTTGTTTTTTATTTAGCCAATTATATTTATAGTGTAGCATGTTCAAAATGTTGTTGTGTTGTAGATAAAAATGTGTTTAAATGTTAATGTTGCACTTTATTCATTTTTGTGTTGCGAAATGTTATTGGATGTTCGAGAGAGTTGATCTGAAAAGAGGGCTCCGCCCTGTGTGGTGTAAGGGTTTTAAACGGAAGAGAGGAGGGGGAGAGGAGTTGCCTCGCTGGTTTCAGTGCGGTTCTCTTGGAAGTGGGTGGGGTCGGCGTGGGTTGTGGCCAAACAGCTCAAATAACACCCTGTTCATTTAAAACGCCTAGTCCTTGTCTGAGAACGCTACATATTATATTTTCTGTCCTTGTTCTGTTGTTTAGCTGTATCTGTGCTCAGCCTGGCCCCCATGACCATCGTAGCCCTTTAGCCTCTTCCAGCTCTTAAAAGCGTCCTCTGCGTGGCAAGGTTCTAAACGGCGGACTAAATTCCCGCGCGTCCCAGAAAAACGGGAAGCTACCGAACTAGTTAGGAACGCCAGAAATAAGGCATTACGTGTAAGCATCGAGTCGCCGTCCATTCTCCCGCGAAGTGCTGAACTAGGCTATACCAACCTTTGGTATGGAAGCAGATTCCGGAACCGCTTTAGAACTTACCAATCGTCACCTGTTGTGTATTAGGAATCAAGACAAGTATAAAGTAAAATTACAAAAATATGAGACGACATTCTTGTAAAATACCAAAAAACCCTTGTCACGTCACAGAAGGAGGCGGGAAACCGGCGTACTGATCAAAAACAAAACTTTAACAACTCTCCAAGAAGAGGAAAATTATTTCCGCTACAGCCCCTCTACCTGGCGACTTCCGGGTCGCACAAACAAAAAACGTACCAAAAATACAACCCGAGGGCCCTGGTCCTCTCTCGTCCTTCACTGTCGGTTCGCTCCTCTTTTGTATCCTCCCGATCTCCTCCAGGAATCGAGGATTCGGTGAGTGGAGCAGGCGTTGCTCATTCTTCAAACATCTCCTGACCGCACTCGCTCCGTTACCTGACGGTTCCGCCGCCCCGTCCCACTCGTCACGAATTTATGATGTAGATAGACTCAGTGGCGCTTCTTAATATTCTAGGGGTAGTGGTAAATGCTCATTTCATATTGGATCTCCATTGGATGTTTCTGACCTTACTCTTGCCGGTATCCTGGCCTATAAAACAGCAAATTTCAGCGATGTTTCGTTCTCTTTTAGATAAAAAACCCAAGTCTAAAGAGTTCATGGTCATTGATATAGCTCTTTCAGATTTAGGTCTGGATTCAGGCTACTATGCTGTTGCCAATGCGTCAAAAAAATTTATTCAAACGACACGTGCCCACCCCCGCCGATGTCCAAGCCCCTCAGTTAATTGCCTCTGACGGGACTCGGATTCACGGAACCCCGTCAAAATAAAAATTCTGGTTTGATTTGAAGTCTGTTTTTTCAGTAGAATATATCACTAAACTGAAACATAACCTAATTTAACGAATAATCACATTTCTTTTTTCAGGTTTTAATCGTTAATCCACCTTTGTTTGCCAAAAAATAAAGGTTGCTTAATTTTCAATAATTGTAAGGATAAATGAAAAATTAATGTTTCTATGCATTCCTAATTGATACCCAGAAAAATTTAAAGGCAAACAGAATTTCTGAGAGAAACAAAAAATCATACAGGCTACTTAAGTATGTACTGAGCAAATTAAGATAAAGTATTCGTATTACCTACTTAGGATGCATTAAAACAGAATTTAAAATACTAAAAAATAATAGTAAGAAACACAAAAACATTTCATAGGGCCTTCTAAACATGTAATTTTTTTGTTAAACTTTATGACTTTAATTAATTAGACTTGATTTTTTGATTAATAAAATTTAATTGAACTATAAAAGGACAGCGAGAACCAAAGAAAAAACGGAAAACGGACAAAAAACGAATCCAGAAAAATTTAAACGGAAGAACGGAATGTATAAAAAAAAAAACAAAAAAAAAAAAACGGACTTAGGAAAAAATAAACTGATTTCATAGGGCCCTATGTTTATTGATTGGTTCGAGAGTGGCGAATAAAGAGATGAATAGCCAGAGACAAGCAATATTATTCCTTCTCATCGTTGTTCAGTCGTAGTACGTTAAGCAGGTGTTGGCCGGTGTGATATTTAGCCCTGCCCCTCCTCCTCTGTGATTAGCTTCAGCCGACTAAAAAGTGATAGTGATGAGCGCGCTGCTTTTTTAACCTGAAGTTGAACATTCTTTAAATCTCGGGGTTCGGTGAGGGAAAAACGCTCCCTGACATTTTAAAAACAACAATTGAAAGTAATATGTTAGCTCTGAAAAAAAAAATGTTTTGGTGGACACACGGCTCTAAGGTGCTTTTAGTGATTAATTATTTCTACCGTAAGTGTGCTTTTTGGCATCCATTTCCAACTACTTTGCTTCTACACAATGCGAAAGTGGGAGCAGTTTGGCATCGTCCCTCATTTGACTTTTTCCAGTCAATAATGTTAAAGCACTTAAAGTCTTCAGTAATACATTTAGATAGACGCTTATTTTGCAACCAGACACCTGTACAGAGCACGTCATGTGGTGATTGCACTTCACTGAAATACTGTCATCTCGCAGTGTTGGCTCACGGTCTTACTTGCAGAACCTGCAAACAAAACTCGTGAAGCAGATTCATTAGTTTTTAACAAAGAGTTGGTGATTTTGAAGTGACATCGTGCCGAGCTGAGGCGAGTGAGAAGAGTAGAGGACCGGCGATGTGGCAACTACTTTTGAAATGAGGACAGCGGAGCTCATGTGGATCTGCTGACAGACCATCTGACAGACCATCATAACGGAAAGCATGAATTCACATCAGTTCAGATACACAGCAGCACTAATGACTCGCAAGCAATTACAGATGGTGCTGACAGAGCTGGGGATAAACAGTGAGATAAACCCAGTGCTCAGAGTCAGGAGGATGAAATGAGAAATCAGCTGGACACAGACTAACCAAAGGGGGAAGCAGGTAAGACCTATCCTCAGGTCACCGGTCATCACTGACAGGAATAATGCTCTTCTGTTAGCAGGACACTATTCTGGGAAACTCGTGAGCGCGCGGGGTGTTTCTCATTTAGAAAGGAGCTCAAATGCATGAAAGTTATAGCATTGGGAAGTGGAAAAGGATTGGCGAAGCAGAGGAGAAATGTAAATAATCATTTAAAAAGCTAGTAATGAAGCCTTTAGTTATTCAAGCGGGACCTGACCTGCAAAGAGTCCACAGCTATTAAGAGATGATTATTCTGGAGAGGACTGGAGTTGCAGATTCGATGAACTTCTGTTAAAGATTTGGCTTTATTTCAAATAAGCTCCAGTTCAAAGTGAAACTAAAAAGAAAACTGAATACACGCAGTATCAAGACTTCGGGATTATGAACTGTACTGATGTCATGTAGATAAACTCACCATGCAAAAGTTTGGGGTCCAGCACGATTTATGTTTTGAGCCTGATCAGCAAGGATGCATTCAATTCTTTTTTTTTTTTTCATCAAAATTGGAGAGTAACAGACATTTCTAGCGTTACAAAGATTTTTATTTCAACAAATGTTGTTCAATCCTTTCTATTAAATCAAAATGAATCATGTAAAAAATGTTGGAAAAATTTCAACGTTGATAATAATCTAGAGCAGGCTATACATTAGATTTCTGAAGGAAAAATTCAGCTCTGATCACAGGAACAAATTACATTTTAATATATATTCACACAGAAAACGCTGGTTTTAAATACTACCAATATTCACATGTATTACTTCTTACTGTATTTTTGATCAATAATTGCAGCACTTGGAAAGCAGAAGAGGCTTCTTTTCAAAAAAAAAAAAAAAAAAAACCCACTTTAGAAAATCCTACTGGAGCCCAAACTCTTTGAAATGGTAGTGTAGCAAGTGTATGAAGCCGCGTCTCAACGCACAACCACCCTTGAGTGTCTGCCTAAGTGTGTTATTTGGAGTTTGACCAATACTAGAAACATGGGGGAAGTTCATCTAAGAATCAGTTGCACCTGCTGATAAAGCAAACATGGTTTCAAAATTGACAAAAAAAAAAAACAAAAAAATCATCAGTATCGTGGACATAATGTTGCATCCAGCTCTGAAAGTGGTGGGCTGTAAAGGATACAGCAGCAGAACACGGTTAGGTGTTGATTACTGCGACAGACCGTACAGCCGCCGTTCTCCACCCAAGTTGCACGACATCACACTCCAACCTCTCATCAGCTCTTCAGTGATAGCAGCGTGCGCGTGATACGCCTGGATATTATTGGCTCTAAACATTCTTTATACCAAACAGTTGTTTGTTGCCAGCTTTCCATCTGCAGTCACAGCAAACACATTCACTGCACGAGGCCTATGTTTAGAAGAAATGCCTTATGTTGCTATGAAGGAAATGCTTATGCGTTCTGTCAAAGTAATGAGATGATCTTTATGTAACACAACATTTTTAAAGTAAGAAAGCATCAATGAACGTGTTATAATGACGCCAGAAGCAACTAATAGTAGAATCCAATTCTAGAGTAAAAATTCACAACTCAAATTTGAATTGTATTCCTGCTCGTCATTATTTTTTGCTGTGGTTTATTCATCGTCTTGGATCGCACTCTGTTGTGCTGAAGCGCCACCTTGAAGTTCTGCTTCCGCGGTTTGCGGGATCTGAGTGCGGCTGGAGTAATCGAAGGCCTCTGGAAAGAAGTTATGCACCAGAGGCGAAAGGAAAGCCATCCCGTCCACCAGCTGGAGTGAGTAGAAGTCTTGATGTCCAATATTCTTCTGGCGACATGAAGGAGACAGCAGCAATATGGAGAACATAGCGCATACATTATAGCCATTATTATCTGCTTAAAATAACATTGTCTTTCTGTTTGAACACATTTCTAAAATGCAATTTTTATTCTGCATCAAAAGCTCGTATTTTCAGCATCACACTGGCCTGCGCCACCAGTTGCTTCGATGTCAGAAATCAAATTTAGAGAAGTAGATACTCCTAAAATTAAATTTTGGCCAATATCGGCTGACGCTAGCATTATAAACACACCATGTAATGTTCGTTTAATTATACCAATCCCTAAATATAGACAAATGCATCCCGTCTTCGCTGTAGCTAAATAAAAAGAAGAAGAAATGCTTTGAATATGAAACACAACGACAATAACACTCGATTGTGACAATGTGTAGTTTATATGGTTCTTCAAGCCATTAGGTATTTTAATCAGAAGTATGTATATTTATAATCCATGCTAATCGAGACAGTGCCTGATTTGTGAAGAAGCCAGTCAGATCAAAAAAATATGTTGTTTCAACATTAAATGCGTGTGTGGAGTAAATATGTTATAAGTTCTCTTTAGTGTTCTAAACAACAGGTTAGAAGTGCGTCTCATTACGAGGATATCAGGTTAGCTGTTTGGCAGTGTTCCTTTTCAAATGATATTTGAAATGCTTGTGGCCCTAGTTATAATTATCTTTTAATTGTAAGCCACATGCTTAATAAACTGTTTGATGGAGAGAGGAGAAAGTCCACTAACACTTTGGAAGGACTTGGAGGGTGAGCACATGTGGCTGAGGTTATGATTTATCTCTGTTAACCTCATAGGGAACGGGTATTGGAATCGGCACCACACGTCCAGCAGCATCTGTTTAATGGAGTTGGCGTTGGGACACCAAAGCTTGTGGAGCGCTTGCACATTGGTTACTTGAGCAATGGCCGACGAGTGCTACAGGCAGAGACAGAAAGAAAATGCTGTTTGAACAGGTGCCGTTGGGTACTTCTGTGAGCTTAATGAGTTCTTGAACGTTAGTGTGTGAAAGCCCGCAGGCTCACCCTACCAGAGCCTCCAGTGTTTCTCCAGCTTCTCGATCATGGCTCTTCGTGCCTGTGCTGCAGATGTCTTGGGTCATGTCTGAGCCCTCATCAGCGCCGTTCTCTACCGCCGGTCTGCGCTTCAAGAGCATGACGTTCTGCTGGGAGGTACGAGACGTGTTGTCCTCACGGTTCAAAAAAACACTGAAGAACCCGAGAGGAAAAAACAAAAGTCAATACCTTACAGGATGAATAGTTATCTGGTATAATTCTTACATACTAAGACCCTAATATTAGACCAGGACACAGAGAGAGAGGTATTTTTGAGGTTGATTGTTGACTTTGAAGCACTCACTGCCGACCCTTCCTACGTCGGACGTGGTGCTGTGCTGGAGTAACTGTAGGATTTAGTTTGCACTGGTTCCTCTGATTGACATATGAAGAGAGAAAGAGGGTTGATATCTGTGTGCTGGTGGGGAAATTAAGTCTACACACTACACAAACTGAGTTCAGTAAACTTACTGTCTCGTCTTTTGAACATAGCTGGAGATTCCATGATAGTGCTGCGGGGACAGTACTGCCAGTAATCATCTGCCACACACCAGCAACGAGGAGCGTCTCACGATCAAGTTACACACAGAACAAGAGGCCTGTCGCTGAAGGATCGGCAGCATTAACAAACCTGGACCCCCAGCCTGCAAGTTTGTTACTCATTTAAAAGCGTTCAGCCAATCTTCTCCTTCCTGATCCACTCAAAAGCTTCCTGCCATTTGTGGGTCACTTTTGACTCAGTGGAGCGTGTGCTTATAAAAGAGTCACGATAGCACTTTATTTTTAAAGTCCTGCTCCGCATATACATACTATGTACTGTTATAGCCTAATAACATAACTGGGGTAATAACTAGGTACTAACCCTGAACCTACCCCTAAACTAACCCCATGCAGTGACCTTATATTATCCAGTACAGTTCTTAGGTAAGTACAGGCAGGTGCACATACTGTACAAATAAAGTGCAACTTAATATTTTAACTAAAAGCCCACAATTGTATCTGATCTATTAACATATTATATATATATATATAATATATATATCTATAGATAATATATATATATCTATATATATATATATTATATATTATTATAGACATATATACACACACACACACACCACACAAACACACACACACACACACAATGAACAAAATTATTAAACGCAACCACTTTTGTTTTTGCCCCATTTTTTCATGAGCTGAACTCAAAGATCAAAGACTATTTGTCCACTCAAGTCAGGTTACGAAGATGAACTGCAGTCAGGTCGAGACCCCGATGAGGACGATGAGCATGCAGAGTGAGCTTCCCTGAGATGGTTCTGACAGTTTGTGCAGAATTCGTTGGCTGTGCAAACCGATTGTTGCAGCAGCTGTTCCGGGGGGCTGGTCATAATACGATCTTGGAGGTCCTGGGCTGGTGTGGTTTACACGTGGTCTGCGGTTGTGAGGCCGGTGGATGTACTGCCAAATTCCTCTGACAACGCCTTTGGAGACGGCTGTATGGTAGAGAAATGAACATCAATTCACGGGCAACAGCTCTGGTGGACATTCCTGCAGTCAGCATGCCAACTGCACTCCTCAAACTTGCGACATCTGTTGCACTGTACTGTGTGATAAAACTGCACATTTTAGGTGTGGTCCCTTTATTGTGGCCAGCCTAAGGCACACCTGTGCAATAATCATGCTGTCTAATCAGCATCTTGATATGCCACACTTGTGAGGTGGATGGATTATCTCAGCAAAGGAGAAGTGCTCCACTAACACCGATTTAGACCAGATTTGTGAACAATATTTGATAGAAATAGGCCTTTGTGACATAGAAAAAGTCTTAGATCTTTGAGTTCAGCTCATGAAAAATGGGGGCAAAAGTGTTGCGTTTATTATAATTTTGGTTCAGCATATATATATATATATATTTTATAGCCATCACTGGATAAAAAAAACTAAGTGATCACACACATTTTTCTGTAATTAATTGCAATATTAATATTAATATGACAGCCATAATTTTTTTTTTCAGTATAAAAATTTAATTGGAATATACATTCTATGAAATGTATAAGAACATATATCTAAAAAAAATACCCGTATCAACGTTCATTGAAATCAATGGATTCAATAAATTCCTTGAACCTCATAACTCATGGCTACTAAAAAACAGTCCCAAATATAGTGATCTGTTATGTCTGTTACATCTTTTCCTCTGTTTGTAGTTCTTTTGTGTGCATATTCATGTTTTTACCAACACAAATCAGTCCTAAAAGTGTGTGAGATTTATGGGAAAGAGACTAAATATTATTTTACCAAAAGTATTTTGAGACAAAATGTAAACCAACAGATAAAAAGTCGGCATATCATCGTGTGTAAAATCGTCAATTGATACCGGGTCAAATTGCCCTGAAACAGCAATACGTGTTTATAATTACATCATATACATTTTTTGGTGATATCTCATAAAACGTTACTTTAAGATGTGTATCTTGATAGTCTTAACCCATTTGCAAAAGTTTCTTCCTGTACCCAAAAACTATGGGTTGTTTTGATGCTGCACCTATTTCACCTGAATGCAATTTTAAAGGTACAACAAATACCTGTGGAGGGCTCTTAAAAGTGTCCAAAAGAGTCTGCTGACCTTAATAGACCTTAATTTATTCCTAGGGTCTTGTAAAACTAAACTATGACTGTTTTTGATGCAAAATCTTGAACATAAACCAGGGGGGAAAATAAATGAAGCAAGCAGAATTCACTACGTTACAGCTCTGCCTACCTGAACTGGGAAACACGACTGGTGAATGTGACTGATAGCGGAGCCGTCAGTGGAGGCGCTCGATCTTCTTCACCACATCTTCACGGGGGGTCTGCACCCACACGGGACTTTCTGGGATCTCTGTCCGCTGATGCCTGAGCTCCTGCAGACGCTGATCTCGCTCCTTCTCTCTCTGGTCTGAGGACACGGGCCCAAAATGAACGCGTCAGGGTGAAGGGAAAGAGAAATCAGGGTGAAGGGTGGAGGATGGTCAGGGATGCACAGTACATGGGTGATCATGATCAACATGGGCGACCACTATCTGACTAGGGAGTGAGTTCAAGAGAACACATTGTGTTTGCAACTCTAGTGAAACAGAAATCACAACACTTCAGATTCTATCAGTATCACATTCAAGGCAATTGTGTGAAAAGCTTTAAGATCTAATTAACACCATAGTAGGGGTGTGGCAATATTTATAATCTACAATAATATCGCAATTGCCATTTTAACGATGGTGAGCGGTCATGTTGTTTTTCCTGAATATCAGCACGACTGCAAAATTATGATACACAAATATGTTTTCATTTTATACAACAGTTCAGAAAACATAAGGTTTATAATGCGAGTTACATTTTTAAAATATCAATGTTATTGGCATTATCAATGCTCTATTTTGCCAAAGGAACACAGTTTCAAACAAAGCTAAAGCAGAACTCTTGGCGCCTCTGAGCAAAAAGATAGCGATTGCTTCATTTTTGAACAAAATCGGGTTAATGATTCAGTGACCCATTTTGCTTCGTTCCTGAATGAAATCAACCATTTTGAACAAATCAGTTGAAGGAATGACTCAAAGACAGTAAACTCATCACTACCTACTGGTGGTTTTAGTTTCATATTTGAAATATATTTCATATAATGTAGGCAGTTGTAACTGCAGATGTAACTAATTTACACTGCAGCTGTGTAAATGCATTCATTCCACCTCTGAGCCCTGTGTAAATACATCCAAATGTGCAGTTTCTGCAGATGCAGAATGAAATGGTTTTTTTTTTTTTTTTTTGATATTCATCTAATTGGTAACCAACAGTTAATTTAAGAGTTTGACATAGAAGATGATGCATTAATCTAATAAGGTTAGAAGAAATCGCCTTTATAAGGTAAAAATGACACTGGGGGAAATCAACACACTGAAAAGCGTGTACACGTTAGGCCTACACCGGGCCAAAATCAGAACAAACTCAGCAAAATCTTAACTATTGACAAAACCCCAGACCATACAGAGATATCATTTTCAGTCAATATCGCAACACCCCCACACCAATAGACGAACATATGTTTGTACATTTCATCAAGCAAACACAAAGCAAGCAGTACCATATGATAATAAAACACACATATTTTCATGCATGGTTAAACCACATGACCAGATCACACCAATCACACGTGGCACATTAAAAACTATATACCGTCTCCTGCAAATACAAACCAAGTCAACAGCCAAACGAAGCCTAACTGACCCTTCCACCAAGGCCCTGGGCGTTAGCAAAGGGCAGTAGGGCAAAAACACACACAATCCAGAAAAACCCTACCCATTTCCTCCTGTGTGCATCCCAGCCTAGCCTCTGAGAGCAAAAGAGAGAGAAACAGCACTCAACAAAAGGGAAGCAAGGAAGACCGACAGTCTGGCACTGAGATCTCATAGACTTTATATGTTGACGCCCCTCAGTATATAATGAGAATAACGAAAGAAGAGGAGAAGGAGAGATGAGTGCGTGTACAAGAAAACAAAGGCAGATATATTCACCTCGCTTTTTCTTTCGCAGTTCTCTCATTGCAGTCCTGATCATTTTTCCTTTCTTCAAAGTCTTTGCAATCATCAAAGCGTAAAAAAATAACAATAATAATAATACAGAAACTCATTGTACTTTTGTACCTGATAAGTATCATCTTTGTACTGAATTAATGAGTCATGCCACAATAACATGATGAAAGCCTGTGTACCAAATTTTTTTCAGTTCTGTTCTGAATAGTGTTGCTTGTTTTGTTTTAAACCCTTCGCATACCCAAAGTAAACTGTAAGCTGTTCTTGAACCATTTGGAGTATATATGAGTGGTTTTGGTCTCTTTTGAAAGGTGACACTCTGTAAGTCTTACTGGTTATTGAGCAATATAACTTTGAACACACCTGAAAAAGAAAAAAAAAAAACATTCTGCCTAATTTTTTTCTCTTTTGTAAACAGATGCCTGCAGATGACTACAGCTGGGAGCTATTAGCTGGAAAACACAATGGGATCACAGCATGAAGCCTTGTTGGTGGTCTGACAAAGGGACACTGATTCTACTGCTGTGTTGACTGTATCTTAAATCTTAATGGGTTGCATCAGTCGAATCACAAAATCTCAGCTTTTCAAAGATATGCGAAACATTTATTTCATTTATTTATTTTTTGAGTTGTTGTATGTCACGAAGTTAACACTCAAAAACACTCAGCGCAGGCGGTACAGTGCAAACATGGCAAAGTAGGGATGCACCAGCGCAAATAAAGAATTGGGAGGGGGGGGGGGGGGCCAGCGCAAATAAAGAAGTGATGTCTGTATCTAACAGCAGGAGAACTGCAGTACCATTTTGTCCAGGATCTCCTCGTCCTCAATCTCCTGCAGCTTCTCTGAGGTCAGCTTCTCACTTTTGACGGAGGTTGTGGATGATCCGTTAGGAAGCACAGGGACGTCCCGGGACGCCTCGCACACAGATTCACCCACAAGAGAAATGGGCTCCGTCTCCATCTGTGAGTGTGGGGGGATAAAACACAACAACATGATGTTTGTATGTATGATACACTATAAAGCTACATTGTAAAAAAAATAAAATAAAAAAAAATCAAATTTTATTGGTAAAACACACATGCTACAGAATGATACAGTGTTAATTTGTTAATTGTTTGTTGGTTTGTTTTCTTATTTATATATTGTTACATTTCATGTCATTTTACAGTAAAATACTGTATACATCTTTGTTACTTTCCCAGCTCACATTTGATGGTTTTTCATTTTAATTACGGTTTCTTCTTGTTTTTTGTTTTTTTAAACACACGGTTTTTATGCTGATATATTGATGTTTATTACATTATTTCATGTAATTTGTGTTACCATGATGGTGTTTTGTATTTGTGTGCATGAAACCGTGTATCTTCTGTACATTAGCATTCACCTCAGCATGTGGAAAAGCTACTTGTGATGAACTTCGATTCATAGTGTGACTTATTCATGACCACCTGTGTTTTTAACAGAGTTGTCAGTATATTATAAAACTATCATATCATATCATATCATATATCATATCATATATCATATCAGCTTAACCACACATGGCCACTAGCTTAAGAAAGAACTTAAGTGTTCCTCAAAGTCATTTTGATGTATTTATATTGTGGTAACAGCTGTTACGCTAAAATTCTCTTTAGAATCTGACTACTTTGATTTTATATTTAACATAAATAGCTTTCAAACTTATTTTGAACATTTTGAACTCTAAAAATGAAAAACGAATTAAGACTATGTATAATATTCAAAAGTGGTCATCGCAATTGCAGAAAAATGCATGATCACAACGTTTCCACTTTATCATGTAAAAATGCATTATATTGGCGTATGGGTAGAACATCTTGGTAATGCTGACAGACAGACAGATGCCTGATAAGATCTTATACTATGATACTAAAACACAGTGATGACATTTATATCTCTGGACAGCTAATCTCTAAAGCAGGCTAGAATCGACAGCAGCACAATTGACATCAGGATTTAAGAGCAGGGACAATAAAAATAGCCGTCCAAAAATAAACCTAGTGATGGAGAGATGGGCAAGAAAGAGCAGAGAGTGAGTGAAAGCATTACAGCAGAAAGAGGAGATGGAAAAGGGGGCTGGTGGAAGGGAGAGAATGTTTCTGAATCTGATCTATGGCTACAGCTGTGTTTACACAAAAGCCGTAGAAGCCCGCTGACATTTAGACAGGAATGAGAGCTCAGTGATTTCTGTGAATGTCGCTGGGAGCCTCGGCTTGCCGCTCTCATCCACGTCACACTCAAGAGCTTCACTGATCTCTGCTTCAATGAAGGACACGTGTGTCCGCTCGGACGGTCAGAAATCGACAGTGTTTAGAGTGCTAGCACACTTGAGACTGTGGAAAATTAGGTCTCTGTGGTATAAAATGCTTGGGACAAAACAATGCACAACTTTAAAACTATTAGATCTGAATAAATCACTCAATGCATAAAGATCTCAATGTAGGGCTTCACGCTTACTTTTTCCCCAAGAAACATGTTTGCTTGAGTTTAGGAGCGCATTGAAAAACATTTTAAATAATTTTTTCTTAATAAAAGGGTACGAGAAATTTACAGTACAAACAAAACAAGCAAAAAAGATTTAATTTATTAGAATACAGAAAGTACAATGGATTTTTTTTTATATATTTCAGCAACAAACTGTACTAATGTTATTTTATTTATATATTTATATATATATATATATATATATATATATATATATATATATATATATATATATATATATATATATATATATATATATATATATATATATATATATATATATACTATATATATATATATATATATATAATATATATATATAAAAATATTCAGTTTTCTTCCTGTGCCGAGGCAGGCCAGATGGAAATTACAAGTGTTTACGGTTTATTAAATGCTAGATACTCTTTATTGTGTAAATACCAATAAAAACCAGTAGGAAAAAAAAACAACTTTATCCATGCATGCATGACAATCATAAGCAATCATTTGGCAAAAATGTGCGGTTTTCATTGATTATGACCTGATCTGAAACCGCAAGCCTGAGGATTACAAAACAGTGCCACATTTTTACGTTGAAATGCTCACATTTACTTAAAGAAATCATAGCCTTTCTACAATTAATAAATCACAAAAGGTTGTATAGTGATTCCTGCTTTTCCAACCTCTTAAAATAATGACTTTTTGTTATACCATTTAAGACATTTACTACTTTGTTTTATTTGCACAAATGCTCCTAAATACATTATACAATTCACCCACATCTATTTTTAGTCGCAAATGCAAGTGAAGCGCTCGCACTGTTGAACCCTACAATGAAGCAATTATGTCAAATCAGTTAAATGCATTCAGGGTGTTAAATGAACTCAAAATCATTAGACATTTATTTAATCTCATAAGGTAATGTGCTAACTTTGGCAGCCCCATAAAAAAAATATACAAGTATACAAGGCAAAAGTGCTATTCCTTAAATGAGAGTCTGCATCCACACACAATAAAGCACATCACCAAACACATAGAAAGACCTGTGATAGACTTCTGCAGAAATCAACTTGAATGCCCACTGCAAATCTTGTGCCACAACGAGTTACTATCTTTCTACCTCTTACTAATCCCTGATTAACAAGGCTTTGCTTCACACCAGTCTAGTTCAGACAGGTTTTAGCCCACTTTTAACACGCCAAGGTATATTTCAAGCAGTGCACAAACCTCACTACAGTTTCCAAATCTAGGGAATTAATATTCTCTTAAGCACATGCATGCAAAACTAAATTACCACCAACTTTCCTGCTCAATGAACTACTTGCACTATATCTAGAGCGTAACTTGCCCTAAATCAAGAGATCCCTGGAAAATCTGATCTGACGGAATCAAATCTCTTCCTGGAAACAAAGTCAGACACTAAGACTTTCAATTAATCAGATATTAATGGGCCATATGATTCATTTCGATTTCAAATGTACTGCACTAAGCCATAAAATCTATTTGAAGCATAAGTTAAAATGAAATATTCATACCAGATGGGATCTTTGATGGTAAGTCTGTGTGTCTATTTGTGAAGAAAGAGCAAAAGTATGGCACAAGCTTCAATCAAAGAAAATCTTGAGAATTTTAAAGCTTTAACTCAATCCCCTATATTTAGATGGTTTCCTTGGAAAATTTTCCAGTCCACATTATTCACCGCGAGTGCATATGACTAATAATAATACATAGTGGAAAATTATGCTTTCCAAACCAAAGCCATCCAAATGACGACAACAGATTCATAAAGCAAAAACCATTTTCTATCATTCATAAGCATAAATATGAAAATACTACTTGTTTCATTTGGCAAAATCTTATAATATGCATCTTTCTGAGTCACAGTTAACTTACTGAAATGAAATAATTTTTGCAAACCGCACTGCTAGGTGTTCTTGGGGCACTGCAATTAGTGGTAAACTGGACCAAAGCAAAAGAGCCATCCCAAGTGGTCTCTAGATATGGTTCATGTCCCAATGCACGTCTGTTTTTGGCTCACTTTAAATTGCAAAACTGATTCTTTGCCTTAGCAAAAGTACTAAATGTCTGGGAAGAAAGCCACACTTATACTACCATGCTATTGCTACGCGAGACTCTGCCGGTGGGAGATGACACAGATGATGTGCGGCAAACCGCAGCAAAGGTAGGAGGGTGTAGCACTGGGTTGACTTCACCATCAGATGGATTGCTGTTCGCTGGATCAACGTCTTGTTCTTGCGTCAGTTTCGGTTCAGGCAGTCCAAGGGCACTGCAAAGCTCCATTACTTGCCTTGCAAGCTTCTCCTGCTGGATCCTTAAACTCGCGTTCTCCTGCTGTAAGGCGGCGATGGCCTCAACAACAGGCGTGACCTGAGCTGTCGCTTCCTCCAGATGTGCCTGCATACTTTTGCCGAAAACCTTCAAATCGCAATGTACCTCTTGCACGGCTCGCTGAAGATTGAGTTCCAGCTCATAAAAACGTTCATCGGTTGCTTTTTCGTCTTCATCGTCTGCAACCGTCTGTAACAGAAGGTCCCCGATCACAGCCTCTAGGCCCGACTCGGCACAATCCTGATCCTGATTGTCCTGGAGACTGACTTGGTCGACTAGATCTGGTGTGGGGTCCAAACTGACGCCAGGCATGGTCTGTTTGTATGCTTCTCTAGGTGCCAAATAATCTTTAAAAGCTCCAAAAATAAGAGTTTGCTTGAGCAATCAGAGCAAATCGCCTTGTAATAGTTACAGACGACACAACATACACCTAGCTTCAACTCCCAGTTGAGACAAATCCTGGCCCTTTATACGTCTCTCCAAACCCCCATCAGCTGTCCAACGCGTCAGCCAATGGAGAGCCTTGGAATTCTGTCGCCATGGCAGCTGGGGGCCCCAGAGCCCCCGCTAACTCAGGTGCCACAGTCATCTATTTATCAACGGTGGCCATTATTCCAGTGGGCAACCGCCTATAAGCCCCCTGCTCTCTTTTTTTAGAGCTCTTGTCCTTCACACCTTTCACTAGCAGAGAATGTCTGCAGAGCAGCGGTGAACAATGTGAACACATGCACACAGTGCAAATCCAAGGCACAAATGGATAATTAGCTTTTTTTTTAAGGATATCTGAACGATCTTAAACCCTAGATGTAGAGTAGGGTTGCACCAGCCGTTTGCAAGTTCTTACTTAAATTGGAACCCAGACGTTTAGCAACTACTTACTAGTTTGTTACTGTACCGTATTTGATTGCACCATTAGTTCTTCAGGCAGAATACAGCTAGTAGGTCATAAACGATCTGTAAAGTAATGCGTAGTCATGTAATATGATATTTAACTTCAATAATTCAGGAATAATGAATAAATAATACTGGGTCACAGTTTATTGTAAGGACCGATTCTCACGATTAATGAACTA
The DNA here is from genome assembly GCF_018340385.1 of Cyprinus carpio. Taxonomy (NCBI): domain Eukaryota; kingdom Metazoa; phylum Chordata; class Actinopteri; order Cypriniformes; family Cyprinidae; genus Cyprinus; species Cyprinus carpio. The sequence goes on from NC_056576.1 coordinate 37,281,755, forward strand.
TTAACTATGACTTTTGTCTCAAACTCCTAATTTGCTGCTTATTAATAGTAAGTAAGGTAGTTGTTAAGTTTAGGTATGGATTGGATTAAGGGATCTAAAACATGGTCATGCAGAATAAGACATTAATATCTGCTTTACAAGGACTAATATTTAATATTAATACAGTATTATTTGATATATTTTTAAGATAATCCAATCCTTCTACAAGAACTCCTTGTCAAAGTAAAGACTTTTCTATGTAAAACACATAGAAAATGTTGTATAATTACTTTCAGATACCTTAATTTAAAGCCCAATACCAGTATATTGATCGATTTAACCTTTTATTTTATGTCATTATTCAATCTATTTACAGTAAATTCCTGTTAAATATTGGTTTTATCCTGTACAAAAAAAAACAAGATCTTGTGATATTAAGTTTCGGAAACATATTTTTAACTGTTATTGCTTTATATAAACATTATTTGACGGTAATAACAAGCAACTCTCCAATATTTCTACATATTTTTACCATTTAAATACGGGGGTTTACTTTATATAAACATTATTTGGCCGTAATTACAAGTAACTCTCCAATATTTCTAAATACTATTACCATTTAAATACGGTAGTTTACTTTATATAAACATTATTTGACAGTAATTACAAGTAACTCTCCAATATTTCTAAATACTATTGCCATTTAAATAAGGTAGTTTACTTTATATAAATATTATTTGACAGTAATTACAAGTAACTCTCCAATATTTATAAATACTATTACCATTTAAATACGGTAGTTTACTTTATATAAACATTATTTTATTTACAAGTAACTCTCCAATATTTCTAAAGTATTACATTTTAAATACGGTAGTTTACTTTAATAAACATTATTTGACAGTAATTACAAGTAACTCTCCAATATTTCTAAATACTATTACCATTTAAATACGGTAGTTTACTTTATATAAACATTATTTGACAGTAATTACAAGTAACTCTCCAATATTTCTAAATACTATTACCATTTAAATACGGTAGTTTACTTTATATAAACATTATTTGACAGTAATTACAAGTAACTCTCCAATATTTCTGCATATTTGTACCATTTAAATACGGGGGTTTACTTTATATTAATATTATTTGACAGTAATAACAAGCAACTCTCCAATATTTCTACAACACTTTAACCATTTACGTACAGGGGATTACCTTATATAAACATTATTTGTAGTAATTACAAGCAACCCTCCAATATTTCTACATATTTGTACCTTTAATGTATGGGCTTTACCTTATAAAAACATTTTTATTATGGTAATTATAAGCAACTTCCCAATATATCTATATATCTACATACGTTTACCATTAATATATGGGGGTTTACCTTATATAACCAATACTTGACAGTAATTACAAACACATCTCCAATAACTTTACATGCTTTTACCATTAATGTACAAGGGTTTACTCTAAACAACATATTATAGTGATTAAAGGCAACTATCCAATAAATCTATATACTTTTACCATCAATGTATGAGGTATACTTTATATAAACATTGCTTTATACTAATTAAAATCAACTTTCCAATATATCAACATGACATTTGCTCAATGTATGGGTGCACTTTATATAAACATTAATGGACAGTAATTACAAGCAATTCTCCAATATATGTAAAATTACACATGTTTATTTTATGTAAACAATATTTGATAGCAATTACAAGCAACTGTCCAATATATGTACATACTTTTTCCATTACGGCATGGAGTTTACTTTATATAACCACTGTTTCACAGTAATAATAAGCAACTCCGATATATACAGACCTTCCTTATAAGTGCATGGGACTAACAACTTTATATGAACATAATTTGACAGTAATAACAAGCAACTATATATCTACAGACTTTTCTTATTAGTGCATGGGATTTACTTAATATAAAAATTATTTGACAGCAATTACAAGCAACATTCCAGTTTATGTCCACACATTCCGTATTAGTATATGGTGTTTTGAATGTACAAAAACCGGAAGGTCTATGTTAAGAGCATTTGCATCAACAACTTTTTTCACTAAATACATAAATTTTTCTGACATTTTACAGCAATGTCCCATCCTTTCATTGCAGATCCCCATTTGAGATGTATATTTCCCCTCGAAAGAAAAATGTTAAGTCATGTGAGTGATTCCTTTCAGAGTGAACACAGTGAATCTGACTGCAGTAGATGTGAAAGTGATGTTAATTCAGCCAGCGCACATACCTGTATTTACTTCCTATTTTCGGTCGAAGTCCACAGTAGTCAATTGTCGAGTTCTCCACTGTTGCTAAGTTACTTATGATCACACGCGTGAACTCGACAATCGACTTCTGTGTACTTCGACAGGAAGTAAATACAGGTATGTGCTAGGGCTGGGCGATATATCTAACGATATGATCATGCGCATCTAGTCAGTAAATCTGGTTCTGTGATTATCGCTAAATCGCCATCACCTGCTTTCAAATGGAGCGGCATTTAATAGACAGAGCCGTAGATCACTGACAAGCTTTGCAATATCGCGTTCATTATCCCAGATGTATCGCCTTCGATAATCAACGCGATATTGCGTACCTTGTCAGTGAACTACGGCTCTGTCTATTAAATGCCGCTACATTTGAAAGCAGGTGATGGCGATTTAGCGGTAATCAAAGAAACCAGATTTACTGACTAGATGCGCATGATCATATCGTTAGATATATCGCCCAGCCCTAATATGTGCGCTGGCTGAATTAACATCACTTTTACTTTTCATATCTTTCACATCTACTGCAGTCAGATTCACCGTGTTTACTCTGAAAGGAATCACTCACATGGCTGGGCACTTGTAATGACACATCAAGGATGTTAAGAGGCTAAAAGCAGGTTTAAAACTTGCCCCATTTAAGTCAACAGGGTGCAAATTTTAAAAAGAGGATAACACAGTGTAGGCAACACCAATTTTTGTCGTTGTTCTCTGTACTGACAGCACTCCAAATTTACAAAAAAAATGAGCTCAATGTTAAAATTGACCGGAGTTCTCCTTTAACAAGCGGCTCCAGATTTTACACGTGATAACATCACAGTTTGAGTCTTCTCTAGTTTGTGGCTTTGGGAGAGAGAGTAGCTCATGTTCACAACAGAATAAGGATAAATGCCCAAAAAGTTTATGGGGTTAGATTTTGGTCACAATTCTGCGTGCGCAAGATCACATTTTGAGCATGCGAATGGGCATTTCGCACGTGTGTGAACCGAGTTTTGCGGAGAAATATCTGTCTCTCAGATAATAAAATATTTAGAGCGTACAAAAATCAATTTTGCTTTTAAAATAAGTATTTGGATGTGTGCAGATGTTCTCTTTCGCATGTGCAAAGTTTCACTTTCTTGCTCCTCTCATACCAGCCCTGAGTGCTCTCTAAGCGCAGACGGCTCGCTTGCTCAACACAACCCAGCGTTACAATATGCCATAATTCCAGCCAATCAGAGATGAGGCTGCTAAATTGTGATTGGCTGGCTTGACAATCGATCACAAGACTCCCTGCATCACCGACCGTGGAAGAGGAAAAATACATGGTGGGAAGATGTTTGTTTAATTTGTTTAAAGGGTTAGTTAACCCAAAAATGAAAATTCTGTCATCTTCGGAACACAAATTAAGATATTTTTGATCAAATCTGAGAGCTGGATCACTCCACCATAGACTTCTATAGACGTTATAACTTGCTGGCCCAGAAAATGTATTAAAGCCATCTTTAATATAGTCCAAGTGACTACAGTGGCTCAATCTTAAGTTTATAAAGTGACGAGAATACTTTTGGTGCGCAAAAAGTAAAAAAAAAAAAAAATAACGACTTTATTCCACTATTCATTTCCTTCTCTCTGGGCCTCGAGTGTTTTCATGTAGTGCGATAACGCAGTACGTCTGTGTTGTACGTCACACGCACCACACACATGACCAGCGTCGGCCAATAGTGAGCCTACGTGTGAGCAGTGTGTGACGTACAACACAGACGCGCTGCGCTATCACACTACGTGAAAAGACTCGAGGCCCAGAGAGAAGGAAATTAATAGTGGAATAAAGTTCTTTTTTTTTTTTTTTTTGTGCACAAAAAGTATTCTTGTCGCTTTATAAACTTAAGATTGAGCCACTGTAGTCACTTGGACTATATTAATGTTGTATTTAATACATTTTCTGGGCCAGCAAGTTATAACGTCTATAGAAGTCTATGGTGGAGTGATCCAGCTCTCAGATTTAATCAAAAATATCTTAATTTGTGTTCCAAAGTTGAACGAAGGTCTTAAGGGGTTGGAACAACATGAGGGTGAGTAATTACTGACAGAATTTTCATTTTTGGGTGAACTAACCCTTTAATGGCTTGAACACTTCAATTTAAGTTCAAATGTCAAATCAAATCGTACTATTACTGTACATAATGGCATGTCCCAGTGTTTCCTACACCTCAAGTGGTAGTTCTAACTCCTTTCTGAACTTCAAGTTATTTAATTAACATTAATGAAATATAAATGTGACCGAGCTGGGGTCTCAAATGTTACACATTTTCAGAAATGAAGATGGACAGACTTTTCCCCTTTTAATGAGATAAGTGTGTAAAAACGGTACATCACTCGCATCAGAATAAAAAAAAGCCATCAAATGTATGCCTACGTTGAAATGCAATGTAATAACGTTAAAATAATAATCTACTTCATATCCTTGGAATTATTTAAACAAAAACATTCACTGCAGAGATGTTCTACAAAAACAACTATCGTACAAAAAATATATACTGTATTTTCTTATATACTATTTAGGATGGATAGTGTGCACATTGGGATGCAGGCTTGTTCCCCTCAATTTGATCTGACATCTGAAAAATACAGCAGTGATGTGGATATTAATCATTTTAAAATCTGCGCTTTATGTGGGTCTTTTCCAGGAGTATGACGCGTTGATGAAGTATTAGACATGTATTTGATATTTGTTTTAGTTAAATTAAATGTTATATTAATTAAAGGTGCTCTAAGTGATGTCACACGTTTTTTAGGCCAAAACATCTTTTGTCACATCCTGCAAACATCTCCTCACTATCCGCTAGCTGCCTGTCCCCTGAACACACTGTAAAAAAAACACGGTCTCTCTAGACACTACAGGCTCCACAAACAACAAGAAAAACAAACTGGGCACACCCGCACCACGAAACATAACAAACTGTTACAGCCAATAACCGACAAGAAAGATTTGGGGGTGGGGGTTGGGGGGCTTAGTGCACGGATGAGGAGGAGGGAGGGTCTAGCTAGCCTCTGTTTTGTTTGACAACAATTCGAACGTCAACAAGAAGTTACGACTCCCGGCATTGCTTAGAGCACCTTTAAGTATCTGTCTTTACATTCTGAGTAACTTAAATCAAGAGACAGCTGTATGTGGGTCGCAGGTGTGTGTGTCGCATTGAACAGTACGTCGCGGCAGTTGTGTGTGGCCTTGCTATGCTGACCAGCAGCACTGAGGGGTACTATCTCTGGGTATGATCTGCAATGGAAAATGGAGCACGGCCAGAGCAGGTACTGGTAATAGAAAATGCACACAGGCTTAAAACATGGTCAAGTCCTTCAGTCAAAAACAATAGAAGCTAAGTTCTTTCCAGTTACAAACAAACAAGTTCATATATAATCAGTATTAATATACAGATGTGAATGTTCATTTGGCAGATTGATATTCACCCACGTCCTTTCAGAATTCCAACAATGGCTATGATCCTCTGTAGTGGCTCTCACCAGGCCTTGCCCTGAAAAATAGATAAGATGTATCATGCTTGTAAAAATTCCTACACATCAACAGTGGCCACATTGTTTTGTTTTCATCGGCAGAGAAGAGCCATTAGGTTGCCGCTTAACAATAATTGCAGTTTGGAACTTGAATGAAAATTGAGCATGAACAAACTTTGGCTCTATTACTGCTTCTAATGCAGGAACATTAAGAGGTTAAAATTTCTTAAAAGGGTTCAAGCTGCTGTGTAAATGTGATCAACAAAATCTTAAAACCACTTGTAAAACTGACTGTAATCAAGTGTGATTTTGGCACAAAACTTTGGCAAGAGACTGAGTTTAATTATTCTGACTCGCAGTACAATTATTGAATTTAGAGATGGGTCATGATTTTCGAATTTTCATTCATTGTCAAATGGAATAGTTTGTTATTATTGCAGAGTTTATAAAGTAAATTAAAGAGTAGAAAAGGTAAATAATCTTCACATGTATTAAGCTGGAACCAACAAATGTTTTACATGAGGAATTACTATTATCAAAATAGTTATCCCTTTAAGTATTGATGGCATGCACTTCTGTCCATACAAACAAAAAAAGGAATATTCAAATGTCAAATTTTCAAATCGAATACCAACCCACTGAACGAATATTCTAGTCCAGTGACAGTAAAGTAGACCATTCTAGGTCAATTTACTGCAGTAATTCCTCTCTCAACCAGTAGAAAATGCATTAAACACCTAACTATGCATAAAAAATTTTTTTTAAAAAAAGTCATAAACCGGAAAAACCGGCATATTTTTTAAAAAAACCGCCGAGAACTAATTCAGCGACTTACTTGTCAAACACTCACCCAGAAGTTGTTGAAGTAAGTTAACTAGTCCAATCTGTCAAAAACTATGGATAAGGAGGACATGAAAGTTCATGTTAAATCGTTATTTTCACTCACAATGAGTCTGGTTCACTATAAAGGAGAACAAACTTAGTCAGCTGAGAAAGTTAAAATCCAGGCATCTAGGAGGTAACGTTATGTTACGCGCAGGTTACAGGTAAAGTATTTACGTTACCAGTAATTTAACGTTACTTTAATTGTAGGAGCAACGTAGCGTTATAAAGTTTCCTAGATTAATAGTATTCGTATCAAGCTAACGTTAATGTTAACTGACTGAATGTGCCACTGCTTACGTTAAGTTAAAAACAAACTGCCACTGAGACAAGTCTTTGTCAGGTCCTAACTAGGGGTCGACCGATTATCGGCGTGGCCGATTATCGGCGCCGAGGAGAGTTTGTGTTGAGAGTCTGTTTCCAGAAGACGTTTTGGAATAAGATTTGCCGATAAAATCATTTTATTTTGAAATGCGCGATCTGGCACTGATCCAGCCACCTCAGTCAGAGCGCACCGCTCTGTGGCCTAGACTAAGCCCCGCCCATCGTCCGTCTGATTTGTTGGGAGTCACGAGCCTGGCCAATCAATACGGCTGGCGCGGCTGGAAAATGCTCACACCGAAAGCACAGGAGCTGCTTCAGTGATCCTCATCATACATCAATAAGTTATCTCTCGAAGGTAAGAATGCAGTAAACGTTCCTGAAGTTGCAATAAATCACTACACTGAAGTTGCAAAACACCTAAATATAATCGATTTATGATGACAAGCCCCGTTCAGTTATTATACTGTGAATTCCCGGTCAATGTCCGTCATTGCAGTGATATGCTTTAACGGATCATCACATCAGTGCTGAGATAGTGAAACTAAAACCTACTTCTCTCACCATTCGGCCAACTTAATGTTAAATTGTGACTAGATTATCAACACGAATGAATTCACTCACGTCTGCTGCGGTTTTTTTTGAGTTGTTCACATAGCTTCACTGAACAGCGTCCGTTCCGTTAGGGCTCTTAGTCAAAAAATTGCGCATATTTGGAGAAATATTGCTTTATTCTAACATGATTGCAAAATAATTTATCATACAGATTCAGAATTACCATTATGCAATTTTGAAGATCTGAAAGGGCATCAAGCGCGAGCTCTGACGCCCTGACGCGACGCGAGCTCGCTATTCATGATTTAGTTTTCTCCGCGGCCGCGCTCTCTCATTTGACTAATAACCAGGGTGCGATTTGCCGGGGGGGATGGGGGGGATTTCGCCCCTTCTGGTCTATGCATCCCTGCCTCTGCTGAATAACTTTTATCCCCGGTGGGGATAAAAACATCATGCAAACCCGCTCTGACGTCCAGATCCGAATCAAATGATTCGCGATACGCGATCCGATTGAAGCGCATCGAAACAGTGAATCATTTTGCGACGCAATGGTTTTAACTGATTCGGAGTTTCAAAAAGCTCCGTTGTGTTCTTTGCTTGCTTTCTCGATGTAATTTGTTGTTTGAATAACCGTGGACATTAAATCATTACAATTAATAGGCCTAACGTAGGCTTACAATGTTTTTATTAAACTGAGATCACACTAAATACAATTTCCGTCGTATTAAAAACATTTCATAAAATTTTTCAAAATATTTCACAAATCGCACCCTGCTAGTAACCCTATGCTAATAACGTAAATTGTCAATAATCTCACATTGCACGTTTCTGGATGACGCTGTCCTGTATACTTCCTAGTTTGTATCGCCGTGATAAACAGTCAAACAAACATTTTACACATCAAAAATAAAAATAAAACACTATTACAATATGGGTTTGTGTGTGATTTTAATGCAATTCTGGGTTGCAAATAAAATGCTAAATATAACACACACACACACATACATATATATATATATATATATATGTATATATATATATATATATATATATATATATAGAGAGAGAGAGAGAGAGAGAGAGAGAGAGAGATAGAGATTATATTTATTTTCCATTATTTGTTCATTTGTTGCTGTTTAAATTTGCTTTAAGTTTTACTTAGTTTACAGAATGCTGCTGATGGATGCTCCCAGCACTTTTTATGTTTGTTATTATTATTAATATTAATGTTGTTATTATGAACAGTTCTCAGAATTAAAGATGTGTTAAAATAATTTAAAAGAGAGTCTTTGTCAGAGGCCTTTTTATTCTTAATTTTGACATTAATTTTCATTTTTACACTAGACACATATCGGTTCAAAATATCGGTTATCGGTCTCCTTGATCTGTAATAATCGGTATCGGCATCGGCCCTGAAAAATGCATATCGGTCGATCCCTAGTCCTAACTTAACATTACGTTAACTAAGTTAAACCATAGACTGTATAAAACAAGGTTCCAACCTGCAATAGCCTTTTATTTAACGTTAACTTAACTGTTACTTGTTTGCAAGAGGCAACAGTAAGTTGTAAGATGTAACGTTAAGTTAACAGCTAACGTTATTAAATTAATTAATGTTAGTCAACCACAGGTATTTAACGTTAATGCTATGATGGCTGATGCATGTTTCACATTCAGGGCTAATGTTAATAACGTTTTAACTTTATTAGGACCGGCATAATGTTACCTTTGCTAAAGCTAGACAGACTTTTATAAGCTTAATACATAACATAACGTTACAAACGGCGAGTTTTAACGTTAGCCCTGCTGACTCGGCATAATGTTAACTTATTAAAATTGTAAAATGTATTAAAAAAAAAAAAAGCTGCCGCACTTAACAAGCACTTTTGACATTGTGAGGAAACATATAAATATATATATTATTTATATGAAATTGATTTAAATTGTAAAAAAGGTTTGCCATTATTACATTCACACAACATGAACTGAGTAATGTCATCTTTGAGACTGTTAGTTATTACATGATTAAAAATGTAAACATACACTTAAAGCATGGCAATCCCATCAGAAATGTGTATCATAGCAAGGGAAGCACACACAAAAAAGCCAATTGGTACACCAAAATCAAATAACCCTAACCCCATCAAATAATTTTACCTGAAGCCGCATTTATCCTATTATGACACGTCTGAGGGTCTTTCCCTTAATGGTGTCCAGTGATTAAAGAAAGGACTGATGAAGGTGACATGAATCTCCCCTTTCAGTGCGCCACTTCAGCAGAAGAAAGACAAAAGGACAGAAAGTTACTCAGACTTTCTATCAGTAACATTATGAAAATCATACTTAATACTATCCTAGTGTAGGTTTTCGAATAGTACGTGGGTAAAATTGACTTACGTTGGTGAATCATGGGTCTTTCTGTTGGGTGTTCTCCCCCGATAAAAATCTTATTACAAAGCTTGATCTAAAAAAAAAAAAGAATAAACAAATATCTTTTCAATATCGTTATCAGTGTTTGAAGAGGTTATGTAAACATACTTCTAAAGAATAAATGACGGTTTTATCACTTTACACATTCCCATGCTTTTTTTACCTCTCATGCGTTTGAGTTTTAAACTAACGTTAGCTGACAACATAAACACATAACGTTAACTAATCAACAACAAAGCACAGCAATGTCAGAAGGTACTAACACATGAAATACGTGCTAATATCGCTACGCTAATAGTGAAGCAGTACAAAAACACACACAGAGATACTTATTTATCTTACGAGGCTGCAGTAACGTTAGACAGTTAAGTTACCCGTGTCCCTAAACGTTAATGTTAGACTGTTAAGGACTGAAAAATGTTTTCTTACCTGATATCGCCAGTATTTACAGACCACGTACGACCCCTTCCTCTGTTCACATTCCAGCTTTTGATCTTCATTGTCATATCAACTAATATTCGCTCAAAATGTAAGAATTCAACAGGCAGATATAAAGTAATCCAGGTCTGACCGAGTAATCAACGCAAAGCAGCTGCTCCCGACCGAGATTAACGGACATATTTTCAAATTTAAAATAGGCGCGCAGAGCCGCGCACATTCTCATTGGACAGTTTCCTGTAAAACAGACAGATTAACCAATCATGCTCAAAGTAAAACGGCAAAAACAACAAATAACAATAGCAATAGTTTGCGCGAGTTAACACAGCTGTGTATTAAATTTTATTTGCAGTCTGTATTATTATTTAATTAATTGGTCAAATGACATGACAGTGTATGAATACAAATGTAATAATGCAATGTAAACTGTTAGGCAAGCGGACAAAATTGTAAATTCACACAAAATCACATAAGGCAAAAGGTTTCTGCTGCACTGCTCTCTTGAGGGTGAAACTATTATTGTTAATAATGATAATAATTATATTTTAACATATACATTGAAGAGCTGTTATGATCAAAAAATCATTAAATGCTAATTAATTATCATAATAATACGTTAAAAGGCAGAAACATTTCTAAATCAACGTTGAATTTTTTACAAGATCTGTACGTCAACATAATGTTTTCAACAACATACAACATAAATATCTATATTTATGTTGTATGTTGTTGAAAACATTATGTTATTTCAACGTACAGATCTTGTAAAAAATTCAACGTTGATTTAGAAGTGTTTTTGTTAACCTTTTTCAACCATGATGTAGCATTAAACGTTATTTCAACATTGTTTCAATGTTGAAACAACAACTGACATTATTTCAATCATATTTCAACGTTGAAGGTAGGTCATGTGCCGGTTGGGTAAATATATTAAATTACCTTTAGTGATATCTAAAGCACAGAGACTAGAAAAACAATTACGATGTTTGTTTACACGGTTGTGTAATGTTTCAACCATTTTAATGTCTACAATTCCTTCACCCCCAGTTTACTAAAGCTCAAGTTTATGCTACAAGAGCCTTAGTTGAACTGTTGAGCCCCAGAATAAATTCCTAGTCTATCACACATTGCTCACCTATTGTAAATTAAAAATATATAGCACCCCATTGTAAAGCTTTATTCATAGTGTGGCTGTTTGTTCCCATCAACCGAGGACTAATGATTTCACTGCAGTGAGGGCCTTGAATTTTGTTGAATATAGAATGATTTTGTGTCTTAATGTTTCAACGTTTTTAAAGTGGACATGTGTCAATATAGTCTATGGTCAATACGATAACAGAAAAACACTGTCAGGGCAGCATTTCAAACAGACAAAAAAGGACAATGTTCTTAAAAGCCAAGCCAAAAGAGGACATATCAGCACACAAGATTCAAGAGTCCTTTCACACCAACAGGCAGACAGGCATTAGGAGGTTAGTGTCCAGCATTCTTGAGCCTGGTTGTCTTGCGGAAAAACTGTCCCAAAGCATGATGATAAGAGATTTGAGGCTGCAGCACCACTTGCCAGACAGCAGCAGCTGAAACAGTCCACGGGTGAGGGCTGAAAATGTTGCCACTCAATTTTTTCTCTGCCACTTATGAAATTTTTACAGAACACTTCAGAATTGTAAAGACTGAGTAAGCGCCTGACAGTAGAAACACTGGATATATGATGCATAAACAATCACTGACTATTCTTGATTTAAGAATTTTATATTAAACTTAAGCTGTGCAATTATTTCCTGTACAATAATTGTATATTTAGTTACACTGCAACAATACCTCCTGCTGTATTCATCCATCTTTCAAGGCAATATTTTAGATCTGTGTCTGTAGTATAACACACAGTAATTATTTTTTTTATTTTTATTTACAGCATATCTGCATGAAAGGTAGCCTACATAGCTGTTTTTTTTTATTTTTATTTTATGTATATATTTTTTATCTATCACTCTTGTATCTGCACTTGTTGAATCTTAAGCTGAAGTGGCTAGCAAAGTTTTATCTTTGCTTCTGAAAAATAATATTTCTTAATTGTATATTTCTGCATTGGTGGCAGGGGACTTGGAAGTTTTAAATTTACCCTGTATTTGATAGGTGTGAGGTGCTAATTTCATTCCTGTCTGAGTTGATAAGACACTACAGACACCAGCAAAGTAGGTACTGGGAAAAGAGCCCCAGGCCAGCATCTGTAATAGACTTTGGGGCTCATGGGCCCATGTACTCCGTGAAAGTGGGATGAAGATCGCAAGATGGCCATTAATGACTGAAGTCAAAGACTTCTAACATGTCAGGGTAGTGCAAGCTTGTTTTACTCCATTCAGGCTGTCTGGCTCTCTGGCTGTCTCTGTTCTAAATGCCCTCTGTGTACTGGTATTGTCATTCTGTATTTAGGCTATGTTAGGGGAGTGGGCCTATGCATGATGTGAACTGGCTGCATTGTACTTTTGCCAAATCATTCCTCTGACCAAAACATGATGATCATATAGTGGGATGTTGTACAATCATAAACATTCACTGATGAGTTAATCACAGTAAAATCAGCAGTTTAATATTTGCAGTGTTAAAAGTTATTAATTCCCAAAGATTTGAATTAACAATCCACAGTGTTAAACAGTACTCGTGTTCAGTGTTGTTATATGGTGTTCTGTTCACTTTTACACTAAAAGTGCGAAATAAAAAACCCGCCGAATTGTCTGGACTCCGCCCTTCAGTGACTGCTGCCTCGCGAAGCGACAACGTCATCTTTTCTTCGAGCGACCGAGACGGTAAGCTGGACTGCTTTTCTCTTGATAAAAGTACACTGGAAAAACATTTTTGTTGATAATTTAACTCGAAATATGATTTGGTGGTGAACACATTTAGAAATTACTAACCGCGAGTGTTTTGTCAGGTTCAGTGTTAAGTTCGTTCGTTAATTTATGTTATAACGTTATATGCTTTACACTTCTTTTCTTTTATTTTTAGTTGGTCGTCCTCTCGCCTCTGTTCCCTCCTCGGCCTGGGGTTACTGCGAGTCTGGCGCTGAAGACTGAAGCTGCTAACGTTATATTCGGTAGGTTTTCTACTAAAATGAGAGAATTCATCAAATGGTAAATGCATTTGTTTTTTAAAACATTGAGTGCGGCATTTCGCTGTTTCCATGCTTTGAAACGGTAATAGTGTGAGTGTTAAACATTACGCGCTAATATCTTTTTTGTGACGCACAACACCGTGTAGAAGTGTCCGTCTCGTCGCTGCAGATGTGCAGTCTTTCTGCAGACAGAGCTGCTATAACGAGGAACATTTACCAAAAATTTGATTGACGTTATCTAATGCAAAAGTCTGAAATTAGAGCACGTTTAAAAACTTCTATTCGCTACTGTCTTGCGTTGCTTGTTCTCAGCGCTGAATATCATGTCTATCGTGTCGTCATATCTGCGTCAAGACACAAACGCGCTTCCGTGAAGTGTTTATGACAAGTAACGTTTCGTTTATGCAAGTATCGTGAAAGTACGCAGCCCCGCACGTCACTTGTAGGAGAAAAACATACAATCCGTCCCGTCAGTTTGTAAACCGTACTCATGAATTCTTAAACCGTTCCCTCGGTTTAACAAAAAGTGTCGGTTTATAAACTGACAGGGCGGATTGTATGTTTTTCTCCTACAGGTGACGTGCGGGGCTGCGTATGAATGTGAGTTAAAGGTAGGTGAAACTGTAAATCTTCAGTTGTGTTTCAAAGATAACAAAAGTCTTGGCTGAGTAAACTGATGAACTTTTCATTTTTTAACGAATCCTGTAATAAAAGTATATGGCCATATGTGTCACCCTAGATGCTTGCTAATGTCAGGTTGTGAACAGAGCCACTGTGTGACTACACAATCAACTTAGCAGAATGGTTCCTGAGAGAGATGTTGTCATTAATTGTTTTTCTTTTTTTTTCAAGAAGCCTCAGAAGACCTTCAAGGATCCAGTTGACCTCTGAATCAGCTGGTAAGAAGTATGAAACAGATTGTCTAAGTTTAGGCTATATTTCAGAATAAGAATATCTATATTCATGTTGTATCTATATTCTGTGTTCATGCATTTTTTGCTGAATTTGTCATATCTGTTATTTAGAATGGGACAGTTATATTGCTTCAATTGGTCACCTACTTCATTTGATTCCACCGTCATTACAAGGCTGCAAGGGATCTGGAAAAATGTCATCCTGTCAAGCTGAAAAACATCTTCAAAAAGGTACATTTGGACATTTCTGTCAATACCTATTGTCTGCCTAAAAATATTGCCAAATGGGTTGTATATGTAAAACACATTTAATATAAAAAAAAAAAACAGTTGTTGAGCTGACCTTGAGTGTTACTTTTGTCTTTTATCTGCAGGCACTAACAAGAACAGCTTGATTGTAGAGAAGAGACCACACAGCCATACACGCTCACTGATGGGACGATGAGGAACATCATTCATGGATGCTACACAACTCAAATCTACACGTCATATTTGTTCATGTCTAGGTAAATTTGATGATTTTGTGTTTTATTAACTACTTTGTTTCTGTGCAACACTTAATGAATGTGACTGACTAATTAACCTCTACACATCTGGTATATGCTTTAAAGTTGCCACTTTGCCCATTTGTTCAATAAATGTTGAAATGTATACATCTGTCTGAAGGCTTTCCTGATTTTATGTCTATCCTTTTACATTAACTTTATTTTTATCATAATTAACATTATTTTTTTTGTTTGCACTGAAAAGAGGACATTATTAATTACGCTTAAAACAACAGCAGAGGTGTTAAATACCCCACAGTGTAAAATTTGAACAGCAATAGCATGTGTAACACTTTACACTTGGAGTGTAATTTTTCTAGACATTGTTTAAAATGAAATGTAAAATGTGAAAATGAAAAGGATTTAATTAAATTCTGATTTTAATTCAGTGTGTGTTATTTATATATATATATATACACCTTTAGAAATAACTGCAAATTACAAGCTAAATACAAAACTTAGTTCTAGAATTTGCATTCAGAGATAGTTTGACAGCAATTACAACACCAACACAGCACATATGAGACCAAATTGAAAAAGATGAAATGAACCCATGTATACACTGCAGAACAAATATTCCTCTGAAGAGTGTCTGACATGTATGTCTTGGATCGTTAATTTCAATTACTATCAAAAATGCTTTTGGAAAATATACCTCATACATTAATGGCAGAAGTCTATAGATATATTGGATACATTGTTTTATAGTAAATAAAAGAAATTATGTAAACTCCATACATTAATAGGTGAAGTATGTATTATTGGGGAAAGTATGTAGATATATTGGATAGTTGCTTTTAAGTATTATAAAACAAAGTTTATATAAAGTGAACTATGAATTATTGGGAAAAGTATGCTTTTAAGTATTATAAAACAAAGTTTATATAAGTGAACTCCATAAATTAATGGGAAAGGTATGTAAATGTATTGGATAATTGCTTTTAATTACTATAAACATTTTTTTTTATATAAAGTGAACTCCATGACTTTATGGAAACAGTATGTAGATATATTGGATAGTTGCTTTTAAGTATTATAAAACCAATGTTTATATAAAGTAACCCTATACATTAATGGGAGAAGAATGTATATAAATTGGATAGTTGCGTTTAATTACTACAAAAGCTGAGTTTTATTCAAAATAAACCCCATACATTAATAGAGAAAGTCTGTAAATATATTGGATAGTTGCTTTTAATTACTATAAAAGTATGTTTATTCAAAGTAAACCCCATACATTAATGGGGAAAGTATGTAGATATATTGGATAAATGCTTGTAATTACTGTCAAATATTGTTTATATAAAGTAATGACTATAAAAAAATATGGCTTTGCAAGCTATTTTTAATGTGATCTTATTTTTTCTACAGTTCAAAAACTAAATTTAACAGGAATTTAATATTAATATATTTGATAATCCCATAAAATAAAAACCTAAAGCTTTTAAAATACGGTATTTTTAAGTAATGTTATGTAATTTTTGTGTGTTTTACATCTAATAATCTGTACTTTGACGGGGAATTCTTGTGGATGTAATTGATAATGTTACGAATTTACCAAAGAATACTGTGTAAAAACAGAAGACTTTAATTAATTGTATAATTTTAAGGTATTTCTACAATAATCTCCAGTTTATATGCAGATTTATTCATTTGTTTAACATTCTACAGACATTTTTTAATGACATTTTCTTTTCATTCTTTAGCAGTGGAACGGTAAAAATACAGAAAATGTTTACAGTAAATATCTGTATTTAAAAAACAGAATTATTCCGTAGAATAACTTAAGGTTTTTTACTGTAATTTGACGGTAAGTGTTTGGCAACTTTGCTGCCAGACTTTTTACCGTTTTTTTACGATTGTTTTTTTACATGCATTTACCTTAAATTTAAGGTTTCACAGTAAAAAAAAACACATAGTTGTCTTAATTTTAAATATGTGAATTTTCTTGTCTTTTTACATAGAATTTAATGTAATT
Source organism: Cyprinus carpio (assembly GCF_018340385.1). Lineage (NCBI taxonomy): Eukaryota > Metazoa > Chordata > Actinopteri > Cypriniformes > Cyprinidae > Cyprinus > Cyprinus carpio. The sequence continues at coordinate 37,298,701 of NC_056576.1, forward strand.
TAACATTCAAGCCAATTAAACAAAAGAATAATCCTGTAAAAAAGCCTATAATTTCTCATTATATGAATTTACAGATTATTACTTTTATTTTATGGTTAATGTTTTTAATAAAAGTTTTTTTCTGTATTTTAATGACATTTACACGTAACGTTAAAAAAACTGAAAATATCTGTAAAATAATACAGTATATTTCTGTGAAAAAACATTTTTTTTTTTACAGTGTATATTAGTACTTAGTGCCCCTTTATGACAAATCTAGGCTAAGCTGTAACTCTGCACTTTAAACTCATATGATGAAGGTTTAGCTATAGTTATGCTTGATGTGTTTGTAGCCACTTCTATCAAAAGTGACTTGTGTGTATAACAAATTCAAACTAAACTTATCAGGGCATGTGTTTTCTAGGAATCGAACCCATGACCTTGGTATTACTACATGCATGCATTTAGCATGCACACAGTGCATCTAGTGCTGTTCTTTACCAGTTGAGCTAAAGTTTGTGGTGAAACTGAAGTACTGGCAGGTCTTTTTTTTCCAAGACTTGCATTCAAGACTAATGGATTATTCAAAACATAAAAGCACAGGAACTCTGCTATCCAACAGTTGTTGAATGGATGGAGGATTGGATGGAAAATTACAAGATCAAAACAACAGTACAAAACTGGCTCGGTACCCTTTCAAACGGTACTTATACATATTAGGGGTAAATAAGGTACAAAGATGTACTTTTTAGCTTTTGTACCTTAGGGTACCGGCCCAGTGATGGCCCTTTATCTTCTTCTGAGAGTGAACATGGATGAATCATTCACTACAAGATCTAGAACATGCAAACAGAGGAGTGCCTGTTGAAAAGTGTCAAAAAATATTCTACCATATTACAGAAAAACCCTCTACAAGCAATTGATTGAAAGCGCTACTGTCCTGCTCCACATTTCAGATGTTTTGCCTTGATTTAATGTAGCGCAGCAGGTTTATTTCTAAAGAGTGCTTTAGCTGTCATCAGGAAACTCTGAGTGGCCAAAACCACCTCTGAACCTCTTGACCCATATGACAGATCATTCAATAGCATGACTGCGTCAGCTTATATTTGAGGCTCGGACAGCTATTCCAATCAGTCCAATCTTACTCGAGCAACAATGCCTGACCCTTAGACTTACTGACAGCCATGCAGCTAAAAATATCTTTGCATAGTTTAAAACAGAGCATCTAAATATAACACCGCAAGCTGAAAAAGAGTTGCCAGAAAACAAACCCTAAAACAAAAAAAAAGGTAGGTAAGTACAGCCGGAAGGAACAAAAAAAGCAGTACTTTGCTGGGAAAAGGCGCTGATTTATGTCTCTGCCGTACATAAAAAAAGGTGGAAAACATGGAAATAGTCATTTTTTTTACCCTATTGTTTGTTATATGTATTTGCTTCTGGTGTTTTGGTTATTTTACAGTTGTAGATAGTCCATAGTAAAACAAAAAATATTATACATCTCTTCATTGTGTTTGGGGCCCCCCATGGACGAGCGAGCATAAGCACATGCCTAGGAAGCCCGTTTCCATTACTGTGTACTTTAACTGTATAGAGATTTTCACGAAGGAAATTAACAAATATCCTGCAAAATTTTCTGACTTTGAAGCATAGTCTACTGCCACAAAACTCTGTGTGATCGCCTAAATATGAGCTACTGATAATGAAAACTGCTCAAACAGAGTTTTATCCAGGGCCTGTTCCAGAATTAAAAACTGAAGGTGTTACAGAAATTAATAAGTTTGCTCTAGCCTCAATGCACATACATTTTCATGTATATTTTTTGTTTTGTCTAAAGCACTTTCAAAGTGTGAATTCCACATGAATATGCAGATGTCATTCCCGAAACTTTGCAGCATGTACGTGGCCGAAACAAAAAAATACATACAAATCTAAATGGATAATATAGCCTAGAAAGCACATAAAGAGCAGTCCCTTTATAAAGGAAGTTTTGTTATACTGAGAGCATTTTAAGGAAAATGCAGCACAGGGTTCGGCGCCTATCCTGAATAGCACAGATTACTCTGGACACAAACAGAAAGCATTTAAATAGGTTGACTAGCACTGAAAATGGCATCAGTGAAGTTATTCCATTATACAAATACTAGGGTGACTCAAATACTAAATAAAAGAGGTTAAAGGTGCTGTATGTATTTTTTTTTTTTTTGAAAAAATAAAAAATAAAAATAATAATAATAATAATAATAATATTATAAACATGCTAAGATCATGAACTTGTTTCTCCGAAAAGCAATGCTACAGCCAGTTATTTCACTTTGAAATGTGTGTTCCGTGTCGGAACATCTGTTTTTGTTTTGGTCCGTGTGACTCCGCCTACTGCCTGTTTTACCCAATAGTATTTCAACACCTCGGGTTGCCAGTTGGCAGAAAACACAGTATATTTTGGGCATCTAAGCCAGCAAACGAACTGCGTTAATGATCGCAAATTCTACCCGACCTAAAAAGCCAAAGTGTATGTCTAAACATCTAAAAAGCTCTGACCAGAGGCATGTTAAAACGCAATAAATCAACTTACACTGTACGACTCGTCACCTTCTATTGTCAATTGTGCTCATTCTTGTTGCGTTCCTCAATCTGGCAACCCACGTGAGTGTCAGGTCTGAGGAGGAGGAGGTGGGAGAACTAACTGTCCAATATTTTGAATTCGGACTGCAGTACCCTTTTCAACCATTAGCTGTCAGTATTACATACTGCACCTTCAACCAATGCAATGTGACTTTAATAACTTTAAGAAGCTTTTTATTTGGTCATTAGACTCCCAAAGACAGGAGAGTGTTGAAATGTTTTAAAAGCATTTTAATTAAACCTAATCTCATTAAAGTAAAAAAAGCACCAAAATGTAGAATGTAGAACGTAGATTACTTCCCACACCACTCCTTGTGGTTTTCTCATCAAGTCTCTCTGAACCCTGCTTCTAATTACGGTCCCATCAGTGCTAAACAGTTTGACCTACATCGAGGACAATCTGAACCTCAAATCAGCATCCAGGAAATTACTTTAAAAGGAACAGAGAAGCAAAGGGCAGACAACATGCATTTAAGACCACACAAACCCATCCGTTACAATCAGCTGTTAACACCGCTAGAAATCCATCTGTCATTGTAGTAATCATTGTATTTGTAATAAAGCTAAACAAAATCACCAGCGGTTCATGTTTGCTAGCACACAACACAGCAATCACTATTTATTCCTCAAATCTTTTTACCTCTGTCCCAGATTGCTGTATACAAGTTTGCCTTCAAATCATGATTCCCGCTGTGTGTGTTCTGTCTCTTGAAGCTTTCTCTTTCTTCTCGGTCGCTCTCACACTGAGGTATTAATCCCTCATTTGTGTGAAATAGCCTTGTTAACCTGCTAAAGACGCGTCAGTCCTTATCCTTTAACGGGATTACCACACTGCCCCACATGAGTTACAGACGCGACGGGATTTAAGACACGTTTATTTATGTACCTGTTGTGATGTTTTGCTAAAGTGTAAATATTTGACCTCATTAACCAACATAGGAACAGATTTTCCTCTCTTGAAAATAAGTGTTTAATTGCATTGAATGCACACTTGTAGTTTTAAAATAAAAACGAAAACTTAAAAATGCTTAAAAACTGTACTTGCAGAAAATAATAATAATGAAATAAAAAGACACTTAAATGTACTTAGAGACACTTTCATGAACATTTCTGGTCATCACACTAAAATACAATTTTACAAAGTGCACTTAATTGAGTACACTTATTTTGAAGTGTTGACTAACATACTAAAGCACATGTAAAGATGTACTGGATTATAATTTTAACTGTAGAACGTTATTTAATATTACATTTAAAGTTAATATATTTTAAGGCATACTAAATCACAGCTTTGTCATTACAAATGTGTAATTACAAATATATTTAAATAATACAAAACATTCTTTCATACACACACACACACACACACACACACACACACACACACACAATTAAGTGTGGGACTATCAGAGTTACAACCAAAACTACAATGATATTAATCAAACGTTTTGGCAGTTCACAGCGGAGCGAGTTTAACTGGTTTGGTGTCTGAGATTTTTGACCATATTGACTGAAGACGTATTATATCAGACCATTTTAAGTCAACCGTTGTTGACCGAGGTGCTGTGTTTAGTTTACGCTCGTAAAAGCTGCTGTTTTTAGAGAGTGCGCTCTCATACAGTGTTGCCATGTCTGCTTTTTATAAGCTTGGTTTTTCTTAAAGACACTTATTTATGTGCAGTCATGTTGTTTTATGCTTATTTAAAGAACTCAGACCCGTATTAGGGCTTTTTTTGGTGAGCCAAGACTCTTGTTTTGGGTTTGTTTTTCTACGGAGATCTGGCAACACTGCTCTCTCTGGACACTAATGTATGAGATCCTAGAGACCACAGTGCTGATGGGAGAAAATACGGCAGAGAAGAGAGATGTGTGAATGAGAGAAGACACGTACAATACCGTTCAACAGTTTTGGGATTTTTCCATCATAGAAATGAATACTTTTATTTTGCAAGGGTGCATTAAATCGATCAAAAGTGACAGTAAAGACTTTTATAATGTTACAAAAGAATTCTATTTCAAATAAACGCTGTTCTTTTTGAAGAATCTTGAAAACAAATTGTATCACAGTTTCCACAAAAATACGAAACTTTTCAAAATTGATAATAAATTAGTAATATAAAAAATGTTTCTTTGTAAGAAATGATTTCTGAAGATCATGTGACACTGAAGACTGGAGTAATGATGCTGAAAATACAGCTTTGATCACAGAAATAAATTACATTTTAACAGACATTCACACAGAAAACATTTATTTTAAATTGTAGTAATATTTTACAATTTTACTGCTTTTAACTGTATTTTTGATAAAAATACAGCCTTGGTAAGCATAAAAGATTTATTTCAAAAACATTGAAAAAAAAATCTTGTCGATCCCAATCTTTTGAATGATAGTGTAGTTGTCACTACATTAATTATCACGGGTCACTGTAGGGTTTCTTTCCCATGAACAAAAGAAAATAACATCTTTGGTCCAAGAGGCACTTCCTTTCTGAAGCTTCTGTGAATTGTTTGCACTTGTCAGATGATTCAGTAGTGAGTGACGAGACCTTTGAAAGTGTCAAAGTTCACGCTGAGACAGTAGTGTCTCGCTAACACAGCGCTGTTACTCATCTAACGTGCGAAGAAGTCATTTATGTGAAGGCCTTAAAGGCACAGCATCAAAACAAGTATCAGTTTAATGATAAGGGTCAAAGAGATGATGAAAACCTAAATGACTACGGTTTACGCTACAAAACATTGACTGATATATCTCTGTTTTGTGTTAAAACAGTCTGCTTCTGTTAAATACCTTAACTGAGGATCCAGATGAGAGACCTGAGCTGGTCACTTTGAACGGTGTTGCTCTTAAACCAAGCGTCAGCTCTGAGAAACACAGGAAAAACACAAATGAGAGACAGTTAAGACAAATACAAGATTTAGATGAGACTGAGCTTCTAAAGAACGTCTAATGACGGCGTATGTTTGAAGACATCATGCCACCCCAGAAATATTTAAACAGCACTGTTTAGACGTTATATCGAGCTCCAGTCCAGAGCTGCTCAGCGCCTCTGGATACGTTCAGCATGGAAAACAAACACACCGCTTGCTGCATCAGCACATATTGTCCAGGCTTATTATAACTAAAACCATTAAAAATGTGTTACTTGAAATAAAATAAATGTAATAATAAATAAACTAAAAAAAAAAAAAAAAAAAAAAAAAAAACATTCTGTGTTTGCTTCAAATGCATTTTCTGTACAAGGTGCAGTTTCTGCTGGAAAATGTGGATGTGCTGATATTAAAACAACAACAACAAAAAAAAACTTTGTTTATATGAAGAGATCAGTTTTAAAATGTTTTTTATTATTATTATTGACAAGATATTTAAATTTCACAAAGAAATCTGCAACATTTTGTCTGGGAAATAATAAAAGGACACTTTGATTTATAATTTGTCTTTAATTTTTTATTTTTTTAAAATATAGTGAGAAAATTGTATCGTGAATTATATTGCAGCGTGAGTTGAATTAATCATTAAATCCCTTTTCAGTTGTTACAAACAATTTATTTTAATTGAAGAATACCATTTAAAGTTGTTGTTTTTTTTATAAGAAAATAATACTTTTATTCAGCAAAGATGCATTAAGTTGATCAAAAATGACAGTAAGACATTTATAATGGGACAAAAGATTTAGATTTCAAATGTTGTTCTTTTCAACTTTCTATGCATTAAATAATGCTGAAAAGTTTCTACAAAAAATATGAACTGTTTTCAACATTGATGATAACCAGAAATGTTTCTTGAGCAGCAAATATTAGAATGATTTCTGAAGATCATGTGACACTGAAGACTGGAGTAAATTCAGCTTTACATGATAGGAATAAATTACATTTTAACAGATATTCGCATAGAAAACATCGGTTTTAAACCATAAAAATATTTCACAATATTACTGTTTTTACTGTATTTTTGTATCAAATAAATATAGCTTTGGCGAGCAAAAGAGACTTTCTTTTTTTTTTAAACTTATCTAAATCTAAACAACCCAGACTTTCAAATGTACTAGCGTACAAAAAGTCTATGTTTTCCAATCAAATGACTTCAAGCATGTTGTTTCTCCATCAGAACTTGACACTATTCATTGAAAACGTCATGTTTTATCCCAAGAGATCTGGTTTGTTTAAAGACATTAAAACGTCAATAAATTCCCAAATAAAAACCTCTTTGGCCAAGAACACGCTGCTGACGAAATCAAAGAGCGAATGTGGCTCTGAAACAAAGCAGCTTGCTCTGTTTACAGTCTCTTCCATCAGTTCGCGAGCGGTTACACGATAGACCAGGGTCCTTATGTGGTTCAGTGAGACGGTAAACACACTTTTACTGCAGCTCTATAGCATTAAATATCCTGAGGCTTTCAAGTTCGGTTCCACTGCCTGCGAGACCTTTCAGAGGCAAGGATGAGCAAAGCACTTCCAAAAAAGGAAGATCTGACAGAGCTGTGGCACGATAACAAATACGGTCTGCTGATGATACAGAGAAGAGACAGACAGAGAGTGATATGATAAAAGGAGGAGAACAGTGATTGTGTTTATGCATCAGCCGGGTGAAAGAGGGTGAACTGGCATGTGAATTATGATTATATGACAGGGGTCCTTAGACACACATGCCAGTTAACCAAAATACTATGGTTATATTATTTTATGAGCTAATGTTGATGGAAATTCAACTTAAAATGGTCTACATATAAAAAAAGTAACACTTTACTTGATGCCTTTACATACAATGCAAAGTATTTTTAATGCATGAATTATACAATTATCATACTTACCTCTTTAGAAAGTATAAGTCATTACACACATGACAATTTCAGATGCAACATCGGCATATATAATGCATTTTAACTTTAGTCAGTAAACTGTACAAAATATAACATACAATGGCATTACATTATGAATATCTAAAGCATTATACATTAGGGTTCAAGTAAAGTGTTGCAAAATGTATATTTTGGATAATTCAGTGAATTAAATAAATGCACTTCATCTCATTCGATTATTCCACCATTATTTCAGAACCTGGGGGAAGCAAAACAAAACATGATGGAAAGTCTGATAACAGCTTTTATTTAAGCAACAGAAGTGAAATAATTTTGCTTGAATGACCCACTATCAGTGCATAAAAAGATTCGCTTCAGTCCAAGTGAAAATGAAGACAAAAGTGCAATTCATAAATTGGGAAATGGATACAAAACATCCAAATGTTTGGAAGCACTGCTGTTTTAATTGACAAGAAGCGGATGCTAGAATAAACCATTCTAGACAGTACTTAAAAAAGGTAAAATATCAAAATTCACTATTAACTAAGAGTTTTCCCTCAATTAACTCCTAATTTGCTGCTTATTAATAGTCAGTAAGGTAGTTGTTAAGTTTAGTTATCTGGTAGGATTAAGTGATTTAAAATATGCTCATGCAGAATATTAATTTGTGCTTTATAAGTACTAATAAACGGCCAATATCCTAGTAATATGCATGTTAATAGTGAATAGTATTCCCTAATCTAAAGTATTACCGTCTAGTCTTTACACAAATTTAGCATAAAGCTTCAGAAGACTTTCAGTAAAGCGCACACACTATGATTTTAATTTGATTTTTGCTAATCATCATTCATTTTCACTGAATGGAAAGAGCAGTCTGAACATTTTGTTAAGCATCTTGTGTTCCACGGAAAAAAGAAACACAATATGGGTTTCAAGGGACATAAGGGTGCAAACTGTCTAAGATGAGAATATTTTTGTTTTTGGATAAACAACCATGATTTCACATTCAGAAGAACCATCCAGAAGCACAGGGTGAAATCCACTCCCTCTTAAAGGAACCACAACAGTTTCCAGAGAAGAGATTCTTTTAAAGGTTATATGCAAAACCATTAAATAGGCATACTCTACTTGAATCATGGAGAAGGAATGAATGGAAATATTTCATTTTAAGGTGAATTTTCCAACATGGCTGCCAAACAGAGAATATGCACAGCTTGTACTCCAGTTTGTTCCTTCAGCGCACTCGGCCTTCCCAATAAAACATCTGTGAAATGCACAGGTATCTGGATCGGCTTGACTAATTAAATTTCCACCTTTCCAGCTTTCTAGGCCTGTGACCTCACCACCACAGGCAAAAAAAAAAAAAAAAAAAAAAAAAAACCTTATTTCTAAAGAATACTTTTAGAATCATTACTTGAAACTCGAGCTGCCACAAACATTATTTTGGTGATCGAGTAATCGGTAGATCAATCTCACAATTAATCGAGTAATCTGATTTTTTTTGTGTTAATAAAAACACAGCTAAGTGAAATTTGAAATGACTTAAATATATAACAGCAATGAGGCAATAATAATTGGTTCAAATAAAAAAATATCAAAAGCAAGTAGTTAATAAAATATCAAAAGCAAGTAGTCATATAGTTTTATTAAACAAAACATTTAAATTCATAATGTAATAAAACAATCATAACTTATGTAACATTATGTATAATATCAAATGCCTGCAGAGGCGCCAACGGCCTGACGATTATTTTTACACTTTACAGCACAATCTAATCCTTGATTAATATTGACTAAATAATATTTAATTCAAATGTCCACTTAATCTTTAATATTTGACCACTACTTTATGATAGAAATGCTACAGCCATTGTAATTTCATGAACAAGAACATGTGGACATCAAAACATGCAAACTCAGACCGAGGATTTAAACTCGCTCGCGATGAACAGTTAGCATATTTAGAAAGATGAGATGTTTTCTCCTGTGTTGGTGTTATAAATGATTCACCTTATAAATCTGCAAGAATGGTGCACATTGTTCCCAGATGAACGTTATAAGCAACTCAGATTGACAGCACATGCACAGATGAAGTTTGAGACGCTCCGATTGCGAATGTAAATGATAACTGTTTGTGCGGAGCAGCATTTACTGTGAACGGAGACGTAACCGACACGCATAGAAATAAAGCATATATTAAACCTGCAGCATATATATTGATTTAATTGAATCCCGGCATTCATGAATTAACAACAGCAGTATGATTTATTATGATTTGTAAATGATTTTAATATTTCGAGCAGCCTTAGAAAATTGTCTAATAATGCCTTCCGTTCTTGTGTGTAGAATGCACCACTTCCAGTATTTTGCCAGTTAATCGCCAAAGGCAAAACACAATCAAAAAATTGTGTACTCGAATTATGACAGCCCTACTTGAAACCAATCCGAAGTAACCATGATTTTTAATTTTCATACAAAATTCCAACTCAACACGAAACTAAAGAGCTACAGTAGTTCTCAACAGGACTATTATGATTCTCAGCAGGACAAAATTGCAAAAATGTGGAAATTTAGAGAAAAAGTACAATGTTGATTTCCTTTAACTAGAAACAAATACGTCATTTAATACAATACAAGATATTAAACATTAAGCAATAGGACTCAAAAACTTGCTCAAATTTACAGGACATACGACCTTCACTTGACCCTAATTCTCTGCTCAAAAAAATACAACATAAAGGTTTGTTTGGGTATTTTATACATTCTTTTGGATCTACTGACATCCAAAGCAGAGCAACAGATTTGTTTTAATAGGCCCAGCATCTGAAAATGTACTCTTTATAAGAGTGATTATAACTTTATACACTTTATTATTTTGTGCATTGCAAAATTTGCATATCAGTGTCAATCGTTTATGAGATTTTGTGAAGAGAAATAATAGTCCATGGTGATACTACATTCTTACATTTGTCAACTTGCATGGGAATCCTGGTAACACACAAACACACAAAATAATGGTGTGCTGTACAATATTTCAAAAGTTCAGTAGCTCTACAGATGAATATGTGCAAGCACCAAAATGTGAGTAAATACTACAATAAAACAATGAACGGTAATCTGAACCTTACTTGATTCAAATCAAAAGAGACCAATCACTAAATAACAGTTTAGTGACTGCTAAACAATTGGAAAATTAAAAAATTGGTGACACTTTCCTAGAATTAGGCCACCTAAATATGCATTTTAAGGAGGAAAAAAACATGATGGGTCTACATATTTTGTGAGAGATGCCATTTCATTGAGAAAATTACTTTAAAATTATGTTACAAGCAAGAAAATAACTTGTGCTGTTAGCTGCAAATGTACTGTGGGATACTACTACAATTCAAAAAGACTGATTTCAATGTGAAAATGTTAAAATGCAATTTATTGCTGTGATCAAAGCTGAATTTTCAGCATCATTACTCAGGGTCTCTGCAGGATTTTTAAGCTCAAAAGACTTTTTAAGACCTTTTTTGAGACCTGCACAAGTAAAATTAAAACCATATGAGCGGGGTAGGGCAATGTCTATGGTAACATTAAACTGTAAAAAGCATGATTTACAGTTCAGATAAAGGTTTTCACAAAAACAAAGTTTGATAAAATTATAAACTTCACATTTCAGGCTTTAAACCATTTTTAGAAAATGGATGCGTCATAAGTAGCAATTATATTAAATTTAAACATTCATTATCAGTCAATCATTATATTAATTAAATAGCATATAAATATAGTTTACTGTCTTAATTGTTTAGATTTTTAGAATGAATTTTCTTGTCAATCCACCTGTTCTCATTTACAGCTCTGCGTGTTTGCAGCATTAAAACATGGGTGGATTGTCACAGGATTCTTTGATGAATAGGGAGTGCAAAAGAGCATCAATGATTTAAAACAGAAATATCTGGTAACATAATAAATGTCTTCACCGTCACTTTTGACCAATTTACTGCATGCTTGCTGAATAAACAGTAGAATATATTTTTAAATTATATGTACATTTACATATTTATGCATTTGGTAGAGGCCTCTTTCCAAAGCAATATACTGTACATTGCATTCAATGTAACTAACATTATAAATTTAAATCATGCAAATCTATCAAGTCTTCCACTATTGTTTTGGAAAGCATAATTGGGTACATAATTCATGTTTGTTTTATGAATCAGTGGATTCATTTGCTTACCTCTTCTCTGTGGAGCAGTAGATGTGATGGTTCGAGGGCTCATGTTTATGGCTGCAGAGGGCGATGACAGTAAAGATCGTGAAGCTGGGTTTCGTCCATCTTTGATCTCAATGCTGAGGAAGGTCTTCATGTTGGACTCGTGGGTGTCGTGGGTCCCTGAAGATGCAGGAGTCTTCACTTCTTCTGAACCGCTACCCGCACGCCTGACATTTTCAGTGCAGTTATGTGAGCCGCCCACTGCGGAGTGTGATTGGCTGGAGAAAAGCCTGGGCTGGGCCAACATGTTCTCAGTGACATTCCTCTCTTTCTTTGGGATGGAGGAAGAACAGGACGAGGACCTCTCTGCAGACACTGTGTTTGTGGAATGAGACGAACTGCGGCTGGTTTTAGGTGCGTTCGTAACAGGTTCGGTGAACTTGCGCATCCTGTCACGAACAGAGTTCACGCGAATGACGGGCCCAGAGAATGAAGCTTTGTTTTTAAAATCTGAAAAGAATTGTTTTTATTATTATTCATTTAAATCAAATCTGGAAAAAAACAAAAAAAAACAATAAATAAACACATTAGGTTATACTTTAGATTCGGGGACCTGTTCTCACTATTAACTCAGACTTTTGCCTCAGCAAACTCCTAGTTTGCTGCTTAATAATAGTTACTAAGGTAGTTGTTAAGTTTAGGTATGGGGTGAATTAAGAGATCTAGAATATGGTCATGCAGAATAAGACATTAAATGTGCTTTATAAGTACTAATAAACAGCCAATTTGCTAGTAATATGCATGCTAAGAAGGATCTAGTTAATAGTAAGAACTGGTCCCTAAAATAAAGTGCACGTTAAAAATGATAATAAAAATTAAGCATGTCTTTACAGTATAAGCTATCACATAATTGTGGACAGCACAGCTCAGATCATGTCGTCTCGGAAGAATTTGATGAAAAATGCTAATTATTAAATCTCAGACATTTCATTGTAGACTCTGGTGTCTTAGCACATCTCAATCCTTCTGAACCTCTAGAGGAGACCTATGTGAGAGTACCAGAGCTTTCTTCAAGGTTAAAGCAGGAAAGCAAGAGATTTAAAGGGACAGTTCACCCAAAAACAAACATTCTGTCATCATTTACTCACCCATAAACCCATTCATCTCCAAAACACAAATCAAATTTTCTTTAATGATTTCACTGAAATCCATTCCACCAAAACTTGACGCTTCATAAGTTCATAAAGACATCGTAAAAGAAACCAATACGATTCTTCTGAAGTGACTCTAATATGATGAACAGATTTAATTTATATATTTATTCACATATAAACATTATATCAAATATGGTCAACTTGCTTGACGTTCAAGACAGAATATTCAACTATCCCTTTAATCAAAGTCTCCACTTGCTCTCCATCTAATTTCATTGTGTCTAGAATAAACAATTGTGATTGTAAGGTTATTAATTCCATCTCATTTGGGATTTTTCAGTCCTAGGGCTCACGCAGGATGTTTTGGTTTCTGCAGAAGGGGGAGGAGACAGGAAAGACTGATTAAAACATTACACCGGCCCGGGCCTCTACGCTTGTGAATGTGGTAATGGCCCTATTAGGTCATAAGGAAGAGTGAGGATCTTGGGAAATGGCCTGCTGACTGCGAGAGGATGACATCTCCATACTTTAAACAAAAGCAGGAGGATATCAGCTTGGCCATACTTCCTGCTGGGCATCTATATTGCCAGGTATGCAACAAGTCAGATTCGAATGGAGGAAATATAATTTAAAATAATACTAATTATTAAGCATTTCGAAGGCTAAATCTTTTATTAATCGACATGTATTTTGATGTGATATGCAGAACTGCTCACCTGTCTCTTTGCCATTAGTAAGAGAAGTCAGGAGAGCGTCTCCACCTGATGTGATCTAAGAAAAATAAAATAAAATCATTCAAAATCAACTTCTCACAGCATGACATACAACAGTTTACAGCAGCAGCAATGTCTGTTTACAGCAGTAAACATTTTAAAGAGATGCTTTATCAAGTTTTATCAAGAGTTTTTTTTAGTAGAGGTACACCATTTTTTTAATGAAATTAATACTTCTATTCAGCAAGGATGCATCAAATTGATCAAAAGTAAGAGTAAAGATGTTTATAATGTAAAATATATTTTTTAAAAAGTAGTACAGTTTCCACTAAAATATTAAGCAGCACAACTTGTTAAAAATGTTAAATAATCCTGGAAAAAAAAAAAAAATAAAAAATAAAAAAAAAAAATCAGGGTTTCTACAAAATATGAACCCTTTTCATGTGACACTGAAGACTGGAGTAATGATGCTGAAAATTTAGCTTTGATCACAAGAATAAATTACATTTTAAAATATATTAAAATAGAAAAACAGTTCTTTAGAAATGTAATAACATTTCACAATATTACTGTTTTTTCTGTATTTTAATCAAATAAATACAGCCTTGGTGAGCAGAAGAGACTTCTTTTAAAAACTTGACAGCCCCAAACTTGTGAATCGTAGTGTATTTACATTAAATTGTAGGATTTGTTAAAGTATGTTGTTGTTCAGAGTGGTTTAAGCATGTTACTATACAGAATCTAAATTCTGGTCTCAATAAACGGCTCATGTCAATGTAAGCCTGTGGGATTTTTTTTTTTTTTTTTGCCTATTTTACTTTGAATTGTGAAAGCACAGACTCTTCAACAAGCCACAGGATCTGAGGGATTGTGTCTGTTTCCCATGAATGAAAAAAACCCCACTACCCCTAAACATGAGCAAGGTTAATAGTGATTCTCTCTTAATCACATCTGAACATTGTTATGTCACGGAGGATGGATTCACAGAGATAGAACAGGACAGTCTCAAACAGAGACAAATAGTACCTCCTGGTGGAACAAACAGAGCAAGTGTTCCCATGAGACACCTTTCACTTCTCCTCACCTTCTGTCCGGAGACGTCTTCAGCTCTTTTCCTCGTCTCATTCAGTGTGCATGCTTGTGTACCTGCGGTCGTCTCCAGGCCATTGTCAAGTCTCTTCAGGTCTCGATCCGTCTGCAGAGCCTCTGAACTCACACCTGCCCTCACTTCCTCTGCAGCCGGTCCTGACGGTGAGCTCCGGTCCATCAGATGAGGTTCAGCAGTGGACAGGGATTCGTGGCTACGGTCCGAGGCGCTGGAGTTCAGCCTCTTTCTCTGATAAGAGCTGCTGTCAGTCGATTCTCCGGAGTCTGAACGCTCTCGGTACGAAGGAATGACTTCTGAGGAGGGCGAGCCATGATGGCTTTGGATCCGCTGGGTCAGAGGACAAGAGACTTTCTCTCTGACCAAAGGATCTAGTACTAAAACCATGTCAGGGCTCGGGGCTACAAGAGACAAACACATATCTGTAAGTGCATTGGAACAAGATCTTCGAGGTTAGAATCACAGTGTTTGCACAAATCTCATTTAAAATAACCAACCAAAATGAAAGAAAAAAAACAAAACACCACACCATTCCTTCAGTCCACTTCAGCTATGATCTCAGATTCAGCACACTTTCCATTCATACTACTGATTTTAAAACTTAGACTACTGAAAGTTAACCTGGAGAGGATTGCATTCACAATGTACACTACTGTTTGTGTCAGTAAGACTTCTTAAGCAATGATGCATTGAATTGATCAAAAGTGACATTTATAATGTCCAAAGATTTCTGTTTCAAATAAGTGCTGTTCTTTTGAACTTTATAATCATGTTTATAATCAATGTATTAAGGTTTTCACAAAATATGAAGCAGCACACCTGTTTTCTGTGTTTCTTGAGCAGCAAATTAGCATATTAGAAAGATTTCTGAAGGATCATGTGACACTGAAGACACTTACAGTTTAACAGATATTTAAACAGAAAACAGGTATTTTAAATTGTAATAATATTTCACAATATTACTGTTTTTACTGTATTTTTGATCAAATAAATGACTCCTTGGTGAGCAGAAAAACATAAACAATCTTACCAACCAATGCTTTCATTATTTAATACAAGTATGCTCCTTCAGACACAGTGTATACTGATCTAGTTAGCATTTAATAAAATATGGGACAATCAGGAATTGCATTGCATTGCAGCTTAGCTCAAACTTCACCGCATACCGCTTAAACTTTTTAATGCGTACAGAATGGATGAATACAGCATACTGAATTTCTTTCAGGAGACTTTTAAGACCAGCATGCATGGTGAAATACTAGGTTAACTACATAAAAAAGCAAATGTATGCAGCTGGGCACAGACAAAACGAACAGAACTAAGCCAAAGGAATGTCTGATGGTTATTGTAATGAGCTGTGCATGCTGGGTGGAGATAGGACACTTCCTTTCACATTTCCTGTGTGCATGCACACTCAGAGCAAACGCTGTTCGGGAGGACAGAGAGATCCAGACACAGAATGCATGGAGGGCACAGGAAGTGACATTAGCATCCAACCATCAGCTGACTATCAGCAAAATACTTACAATTTTACAACTTTGCATGTACAAGCTCAAATTGGAAGATTCTTGTAGCTGAGATTTTTTCATTTTTTTTTTTCATTAAGCCTGTTAAAACTGTGCAGCTGTTATGGAAAGCTTCCAAATTCAAACCTGACGCTTGAGGCATTTTTTGTAGTGTGGCAAAAGCAAAGATTGCAACACAGGACGGAAAAATGCCCAGTTCACTGACAATACTTAAGAGATTCACATTCACACGTCGATCTCAGACTCTAGCCACAATGACAGAGAGCTAATGCTCTTTTAAAGGTAACAGCGTTTCTGAGCAGATCCCTGTAATTTGTAGTAAAAGCAGTCTTGCCGACATCCTGATACTTTTCACATCTGGTCAGGAAGTATCTTTCTGTTTCCACCATTCTCAGATCTCTGAAGGAGCAGAGAAGTCTGTGCTTTTGAGCTGCTTCGTCTAAGAGTATGCTGCATTCTTTTCATTGCTTTCAGAGTCAGGATATACTCCTTAAAAGGCCTTTTCAAGAATGTATCTTATATTAAAGAGTTAAGATAATTATAAGATCCATTTTTTAACGGCAAGATGCTGCTGAGAATGTCAGATGTTACATTTAATATTTTTAAATTAGAACGAGACAGTGATAGACTGCAAATTAACCAGTTAGAGATGTATATAGCATAGAAAAAACATTGTTATTATCAATCAGAAACTCCTTTAAATGTCTAGAAGTGTACCTAAAGGATGAGTCTAAGACCTGTCATTGTGAGGTCTTGAGGCTTTGGCTGGTCGAGTGCTTAATTTGATTACCATCTTGTCTGCTTTGTTTAGCACAAGTTCAGTAAAGTTCAGAGATCCAAACCCCAGACGCATTCTTCTCCTTCAGCACAAAGAAAGGCTCTCCACACTCTCAGACAAATGCTAGGCTATAAAATAGTGTGTCAAACCCAACAACAGTCCCTCAATCATATCTCTTTGGATAAACAGATTTGTTTTGCATCTTTTGTTGAAGAACAACTCGCCTAAAAATGAAATTTACTCTGCAGAAATGACACAAAAAGCACATATGACTGTTTATATTATTACATTAACTCTATATTAAGACTTTCATTCATATTTTCACATAATTTGAATATGACAGTGACAACTTTTTAATGACCTAGTACTTCATAATTTCAGCTCATCTCAATTAGGGCTTTGTCTCATAATTTTGTCTTTTATCTCATAATTATGTTTAGTGTGTCAATCTTGACTTTCTTTTTATGACTTGGTATAGAAACTGACTCATGACTCAATTTTGACTTGCCATTATGACTGTCATTTTTGAACCAGAGATAAAAAAAAAAATCATAATTATGAGATATGAAAGTGATACTTATGACAAAGACAACATTATGAGATACTAAGTCATAATAATGAGATAAGAAGTGAAAATTGAGATAAAAAGTGATAATTATGACAGTCAAAATTATGAGATACTAACACCGTATTTACATCAAAATACTACAGAACCCATTATAATCAGTGATGCGGTCTACACTGGATGCAGCGCGACGGACACAACAAATCCCCGACAATAAACTGTTGCCCCGTTCTTATTATGACGTACTGACACAAAGTTCAAATGATTTGCAGCAGTCACTTTGACGTGTCCAGTATAAACAGTACTGTCGCGTCCAGTGTAGATTCAGTGTAAGTCACAATTGACTTAAATATGAGAAAAGTCAAAATGACAACTAGGGCTGCAACTAACGATTATTTTGATAATCGATTAATCGGTCGATTATTTTTACGATTAATCGATGAATCGGTTTATGTACTTATATTTTAGTTTTGCCCATTTTTTTTCCCCAAGTAAATTATTAACAAAGGGTCTTTATCATTCAACATAGACGTTTTAGAGATTTTAACCATTTTGCATTGTCATATCCTCATCAAAAACATACCTGGAGTTGTGTTTTATTATGTGTTAGTTATCCTTTGTCGAACTCTTCTTCAATCAAAACACTGACCCATACATACTCTAGCAAATTTCACAAGGAGATTTCAAATAATGTTTTCACCATGACAGTCCTTAGGGCTCCTAAAGTAGTTTAACATCCCGAACAAAGCTTATTAAGGAATCTTTCAGAACATATTTTCACGAAGAATAAGAATAAAACAGAATAAAATTGCAGTAAATTGCATTTTATTATTTTTTTCCTGTAAACACACAGCTTATACCTGGGAAACAGCTTTATAGCTTATGCTGTGAAACTGTAAACAATCCTTCGAATAAAGTGCCACTGGCATGAAACCTGAATGGAACTCACATTTTAAAATAAAATTTAAAGTAAAATCCATCAGAAGGTTGTCCAGAAAAAAAATTGGACACACACAAAAAACCTGCTGTGTGAAAAAGAGCAGTGAATACTTAGAAAAAAGTGCATTTCAAATACATTTAAACATTAACCTCTCTCATTGAGTCATAATTAGGCTGCAAGACTGAATTATGAACTGGTAAACGACAAAGCTTTAAATGTTAATTGTTAAAAAGCAGTGTTATCAGCTTTTACGACTAAACATTTGCAAACAACATTGTACTGCAGAATCTGCACAAAATAAAAGTCTTTGCACACTGTGATTTTCATCGGATTTAAATATGTAGTGGTCCTTATAACAGTGCAAAATTCAAAAATGTAATAAAGCGATAAAATGTTAACAAAACCGCTTATGCCTGAACTGACAGGAATTCGACTACCTGTGGGAAATGAGGCAGAACACTATTCACTCATTATTTGAGAAAAACTTTGCATTGCAGTGCAAAAAGGTCAACATCATGTCCAAATGTTCAGGGCTTAGGCTTGCTCTCTTTTTAGAGGATATGTTTCCTGCCGCAGAAAACAGCCGCAGTTTACAGGTTACCTCTTCTTTTTTGAAGGCTCAAAGTAAAGTGCTCCCACACTTTGGATGACTTCGTCCTATTAGTTTTATCTTCCGCTTTTTTTCTTTTTCTTTCTCGAGCTTACTCCACTGCCGCCTGCCTCACCCATCACGCTGAATGCTGCAGAGTGCAGAGACGCTGTGCGGGAAGCACGTGACATAAAACGAGGCCAGCTATTGGCTAGTCGCTACTTCTCCTGCTGTACTGGCTGAGTAAAACCTCCGGTGGCTCATTACTGCCACACTTTGGTCACCGCAGATTTAAAATATGCACGAAATGAGCCGCTTACGGTAAATAAAAATTATTTAGCAACGAATCGATTACTAAATTAGTTGACAACTATTTTAATAATCGATTTTAATCGATTAAATCGATTAGTTGTTTCAGCTCTAATGACAACGTACAAAGAAAGATAAGTTATGACAGTACCTAATAATGTTGATTTTTTAATGTCATAATTATGCCTTAGTATCTCATCATTTTGACTTTGTCATAATTATCACTTTCATATCTCATAATTATAACTTACTATCTCATAATTTTTTCCTGTCCTAATTATGACTCAAATTGGACGTTTCATAATTTCGACTGTCATAATTAAGATGTTTTGTCTCAATTTTGACCATGTATCTCAAACATATCTCATCATTTTGACTGTCATAATAATGACTTTCATATCTCATCATTTTACTGTCCTAATTATGACTCTCAATTTCGACTTTTTATAATTTCGACTGTCATAAGACGTTTTATCTCATAATTTTGACCATTTATCTCATAAACATCATCGAATCATTTTGACGTTGTCATAAATCACTTTCATATCTCATATTTATTACTTAGTATCCCATCATTTTGACTTTGTCATAATTATCACTTTCATATCTCATAATTATAACTTACTATCTCATAATTTTTTCCTGTCCTAATGACTCTCAATTTTGACTTTTTATCATTTTGACTGTCATAATCAAGACGTTTTATCTCATAATTTTGACCATTTATCTCAAAAACATCATATCGGATCATTTTGACTGTCATAAATCACTTTCATATCTCATAATTATGACTTAGTATCTCATAATTTTACTGTCCTAACTATGACTATCTCAATTTCAACTTTTCATAATTTAGACTGTCATAAGACGTTTTATCTCATAATTTTGACCATTTATCTCATAAACATCTTTTGCGTTTTCAAAAATAAATAATATGCGTGATCTATTCCTTTGCCATTTTATTATTGAGATCATCCATTTTAACCCACTATGTTAAAATCAACGACAACCTAATGCCTTTGAATTACCATGGTATTACCACCTGACACCATCACTGTACCACAACAGTACTGTTTTCCTGGGAAATGAAAGACAAGAAATGCTTTTAGGATAAAGGAGCATAAAGATTCTAGAACAGAGTCTAAGTTCTATATCCGATTTCTTTAACTCAAAATCTATCCGAGTCTCTGACCCAAACTTCAAAATGCATGCATGACAAAAAGCATGTCCATCCCTCATTCTCAACAACAACTGTGTATAAATGCTCTTCCTCGTCCTGTTTCAGCCCCAAACTTCCTTTGTCTCCATCTGAATAACAAACAGTGGCTTTCCCAAAATGTCTCGTGTCTGCACTCATTAGGGCCGTCTTTGCTTGGCCCTGCTCTCACACTGGCCAAAATTACTGGGTTGAGCAGCTGAGTAAGGACCACTAACACCACAAATGTCAGGGTCACAGGAAAGGAGTTTTACTTCAACAGACTTTGTGTCTAAATATATGGTTTGACCTGCGGGGGGGATGAAAGTCTGTAGGACGGACATCAATGAGTTTCACATCTCTAGGGGTGCTGAACGCCTCCCTCACCCTCGTCTACCTTCATGTGGAAAGTTTCTAAACTTTTTTGGAAGATGAAACTCTTCTCTCAGATGACTTAGAGATAGTTTTGTGTGATTTGACTTGCCTTCTCTGTGGTTCTCAATTCTCTCTGATTGGCTAAAGAGTGCTTCTGCCTTGATGTTCTCTTGACCGTCCTGCAAAAAAAGAACAAATAAACTTACAATAAATACATTGCCTGGTTTACTTACCTAGTATTTTGGTCTTGTTTTCCATTACAAATATCTCAACATTCTTAAATCAAGAAGCAAAGTACTTGAGAAGAAAAATTATCTGCCAATGGGATAAGAAAAGTAAAGTAATCTTAATTCAAAGGGAAAACAAGCTTTTATTTTTACCCCACTGGCAGATTTTTCTTGTTTTAAGCAAGAACAACAACAACAAAAAAATCAATTTATCATTATATTAATATCTCAAGTAATTTTAAATTGTGAAGTTAATGTGTCTTGATTTAAGAATGTGTAGATATATATATATAATAGAAATCTAGACGAAGTTACAAAATCATACTGACTAGAGAGCAAGATAAATGTGGCTCAAAGTTCTGCTCCAGTTCAATAGAAATTAAACCATTAGAACCACTTATAGATTGAATTGGGACTCTACTAAGCACAACATCTGATTGGTTGGTTAACAAACAAAATATTCATCATCTTACATGATCAATCACTATGAAACTTGCAGGATGAGAATGTCTTTGAGAATTTGAAACTTTTACAGCATCCTTTCCTGTCTTTCTTAATTGAGAAAAATAAAGTCAGAATTGTGCGTTATAAGTTTGCAATGCTGAGAAAGAAGAGATGTTAACTCAAAACTATAGCCTGAGAATGCAAGAAAAAGACAGAATTGTCAGATTAAAAAAAGTTTTTGAGTTTGTATCCAAGTTGTAAAGGAGGCTGAACGGACTTAGACGTTAAGTGTTTGCTTAATGCTATGGACTTTAAGTCTTTTTGGCTTAATGGAGTTTGTCTAGCTGCTGTAAAAGGATTTAGAGTTATATGGACCAATAAACACCAAACGGTTGTTAATCAGCAGCCCAACACAAGCGGATATAATCGGGTATTACACAAGGTCACGTGATTGTGTTTCAGACCAGCTGAAGTCTTGGAAGCCAGACTGAGAGAACGATTTAAACCTAGCATGTAAATGACTCTTTTTCTCCCACAGCAAACCTGCAAGATTTTACTTGCAAACAACAGCAAAGCATTGATTTTCTCTCTGTAAAAGACAGATATAAAGCAAACAGACGCAGAAACTGCTCAGCAGCAGTCACATTCATATTTCCAGACTATAATTATAAGTCGGCTGCCAAAGAAACACATGAGAAATGGCTTTTTCTGAAGTTCAGACCAAGGTTGCCGTCAAAGAGACATTTCGCCCAAAAATAAAGATCCTGTGAACTGGAGCAGCCA